>NW_019396035.1:25446-36720 GCF_000591075.1 Eurytemora carolleeae
GAGGTCATTAGAGGTCATTAGAGGTCATTAAAATTCAATTTTATTTTATTTTATGAATTTCGATCACTAATTAGGCGTGCATCCAAAAAATTGGAAGATTTGAACCATAAATGGAGGCAGGCCCCCCCCCTTACATCAAATGTGCCAACTCCACCATCCCCTTTACTCAAATATTAACAAACGGTAATTTTCGACCACTAGCGACCATTTTATAAGAAAGAATGAGAATAAAATAAAACCGCTGTACCTCATCATGTTTTCTCTGTATGTGTTTAGTTCTCCGATCACAACATCTAACACAGAGAACCGCTAGGAGAAGGGACATGAGGAGAAGAATTGAACCGGCAACCACAATATACAACCAGGCACAGGCCAGGTGGGAGGTGCAGAAGGGTATTATAAGAGCTATGGCGGGCAGGGCTGGGATCCAGACAGGATCAGATTTTAAGAAGCAGTGAGCCGGAGGATCAACGGAACTAAGATGGCAAGATATATGGCGGGAAGACACTGTGACGCAATAAAAACTATCGCCCTATAAGAATGAAAATGTTTGATTTAAAATTTTATTAGTATATTGTCAAATCTTGACGAGGGTCAGGTTTTTTTCAGTTAAAGGTCAAATCGTCATTAAGTTTAAAGTAAAATAGAATTTAATAAAACATAAACAGAATTAAGAACTTTATGAGTTATTTCCAATGTTATGATATCAAGTAACTTATTCTAAAGTAAAGTAAAAGGTAAAAAATTTAATCCCTCGAAGGATAATTATTTTTAAGAAGATGTGTTATAAAATGTTGATACCTCCAGGTCTGGTGACAGATATGATATATCTGCCTTCCCTTCCTTGTTCCTCTCTATATTAATAGTTTCCTGGAGTACAATATCTACTTCACAATCCTCCTCACTAGTAGACTTGAATAGGGTCACATTAGCAGAGTCATACTGTTTTATATCACTACAAGGTGTGTATGAGAACTGAAAGAATGCTTGCATCCTGGTGACAAGGGGAGATGAAATCACTATTTCAGTCGAGTTCTCTTCAAACCTTTGTAAATTACACCAGGGTTGGATTTCTGATTGAATATTGATAAAATCACTGAAAACTTGATCACACGTGGTGGAGTTACATTTAGCAAACTCGACCCTATACCTTCCACCGTATATAATATAGGTGAAGGATGGTGAGGTGGATACAAGTCTACCAGCTTCACTCTCCCAATAGTGGAACATGGGATGGATATATTTCTGAGTGTTTGTGTCTCCTGAGACGGATATTCTGTAGGGTTGATCATGTTGTCCGTTGAGACAGGTTAGAACATTAGGTCCAGCTCCAGATATAGAAATATCTAGGGAGGATGAAGAGACGTTGTGCTGAACCACTAAACCCCATTTTGATTCATCAATCTAGAAAAACAACCAAATGTTTTACATTCTAGTTTTAATATTTGATAAAATTTGTACCTGAGAGAAACAGTTTATTTCGTTGTCGGAGCAAAACACGGATTGTCCGAACCATAGATAAATCCAAACCAACTTCTTCCCTGGGTTCATTTCTCTTCTTAAGGATCTCCATGTATTTGGATTCTCTTTCACCTCATTTTCGAACCATCTCAACTCAACAAGATCCGTCTGAAAATGTATTTAGTTAAATGTCAATTAAAGATCTGTAAATTGAGAGCCAAGGAAACGTGACTAAAGGTTTACAACCTCCAGGATTTGCCAATTTAAAACGGTAAATTGTTCGGACGACCATTTCGAGGTGGTTTGAACGCGAAACTAAGGAATATCATCAGAAAACTAATTTATTGAAGATATCAGGAGCAAAACAATTATCTTATTTCACACCTCTGTATTTTAATTGAGAAGATTATATTTAAATCAGATATTTGCAAACAGAAATAAAGAAATCCAGGGAATTGGATTGAACCTGGACCTCAATTCTTATCATCTAACAGTGACATGTTGCAAAACAATGTCTCTGAATTTCTATTGTAACCTGAGTACTAATTAAACTGAACAAGGGTTAGAAGGAAGGAATAAAATAATGAAAACCGTGAGAAGACAAGTTCAAGGATAACAATGACCGGATGATAAAACCTAATTTACAAAAGCGAAAACTATATAAGATGGAGGGGGGAGGGGGAATTTAAATATTTTTACAAAACGTCTTTTTACCGCACATAATTTAATTACAGTTTTTAAAAATTTGTTTTTTTTTAAACATTTTGATCGGAAGTGACTTTTACTGTTGAGTTCCAATTTCTCATGTGAATTTCCCCCCCCCCCCCCCATATTATTATTAACATTTTCTGCATAGATAGTTTTACTGAATTAATCTTCTTATCTTATTTTTCAATCCTAATCAGACACAAACCAAATCTTATCAGATTATGGAACACAAACTCAATCCAAATTATCTATAGAGTTACCCACAAAGGATGAGACTTCAGAGACGACTGTACATAATCTATATAGTTCATTGATATATTCATGTTTCCCGGCAGCTATAATCTTGTTTCTTTACTAAATAATCTAATATACCATTATAGAACTATATCTAAAACAGAAAACCTTAATATCGTTAGTTTATAAGAATTAAAGGTTCTCATTAAAGTCTCATCCGTTCTGGGTTAGCCTGTATGTAGAAGAAACACCTATGGCGGACCGCGCCAATTTCAACCCCTCTGCAGAAATATTTTAACTAATCTAAATACCAGAGACCAACCTGACCGTGAAACCAGATAATAATGAAATACAAATATTATCTTAAGATTTCGAAAAGTAATTACTATTGACAATATCTAACCCTACAATCTACGTAAAAATAAGTCCATTATAGTTATACACACATATTATTTTAGTCTTATAAAATATATTCTATATTCATATTATAAAATATATATATTTATTTATAAATACAGAATACTATTAATGTTATTCCAGCTGATGCCTAGAGGTTTACTAGATATATCTAGAGAGCTAAGGATTGAAATAGGCTTCAAGATATCACACACATTTACAGGGGGAATTCATCTTAGTCTGCGTAAAGGGAATATATCAACTTTAAACAAACAGTGTTCACTGTCAAGACAGGTATTTCTAAACTAATCTTATTTTTTATATATCTGTATGATATAATGGTTGTACAGTGCGCGTATAAGAATGGTTTGTATTGAGCAGAGACCAGGTCTCCTCTCTACCAACTATCCCAGTCTTAACTGTTAAACTTACTGGACTAAGATTGGATACTAGGACCCACACTCACTTCACTCTTAATTTGGTTTCAATTCATGTATACGTGCATATACAATATACAGTATACAATATATATTGATTGAACCCTCCACACACACCTGACTAACTTGACCTGCCCTAAATCTGGTATTATAACACCGTATTTTCTAATATTATATTTTCTTATTTCAAAGGAAAGAAAAACAGAAGACTAGAAAAGGAGAATTAAAAGTAAAAAGTAGAGAGAGATATAGCGACGAAAAATAAGAGAAAAAACGGTAAAGGAAAATAGGCAGGTCAAAGAAGAATAAAGAAGGATTACAGAAGTAGAAAAGAATAGGGAAAAAAAGAATACAGAAGAATAAAGAAAAGGAAGAAAAAAGTATCGAAGAGGAAAGAGAAGGGGTCAGAGCGGAAAGTGAAGGATGCAGAGTATAAAGGAAAAATAGAAAGAATATAAGAGAATAGAGGAGGATAGAGGAAAACAGAGGTAAGAGGATAGGAGAGGATACAGGACGAAAAAGATCATGAAAACAAAAGAGAGGGATACGATAGAGAAGAATAGAAGAGGATAGAGAAGAATAAAGGAGAATGAAGAAGAATAGAGGAGGATAGAGAAGACTAGAGGAAGCGAATAATAGAGGATGATAGAGAATAATAAAGAAGATTAAAGAAGAAAAGAGGAGGATAGAGAGGAATAGAGTAGGACAGAAATAAATATAGGAGGATAGAGACGAATAGAGTAGGATAGAGGAGAACAGAAGAGAATAGAAAAGAATAGAGAAGAATAGAGAAGAACAGAGGAAAATAGAGACGAACAAAGGAGAAAAAAGAAAAGAGGAGGATAGAAAAGAATAAAGGAGGATAGAGAAGAATAGAGGAGGATAGAGAAGAATAGAGGAGGATAGAGAAGAATAGAGGAGGATAGAAAAGAATAGAGGAAAATAGAGACGAATAGAGGAGGAAAGAGAAGAATATAGGAGGATACAGAAGAATGGAGAAGAATATAGGAGGATAGAGAAGAATAAAGAAGGAAAGAGAAGAATAGAGGAAAATAGAGAAGAATAGAGGAGGAAAGAGAAGAATAGAGGAGGATAGAGAAGAATAGAAGAGGATAGAGAAGAATAGAGGACGATAGAGACGAATAGAGAAGGACAGAGAATTATAGAGAATGATACAGAAGAATAGAATTGGTAATAAAAGAAAAGTGAAGGATAGAGAAGAATGGAGGCGGATGGAGAAAAGTACATAGAAGAAGATAGAGAATGATAGAGGAGGAGGAGGATAGGATAGAAAAGGATAGATGAGGATAGATGAGAATAGATGAAAATAGAGAAGAATAGAGGAGGATAGACAAGAATAGGGAGGATTGAGAAGAATAGAGGAGGATAGAGAAGAATAGAGGAGGATAGAGAAGAATAGAGAAGGATAGAGAAGGATAGAGAAGAAAAGAGGATGATAGAGAAGAATAGAGGAGGATAGAGAAGAATAGAGGAGGATAGAAAAGAATAGAGGAGAATAGAGAAGAATAGAGGATAGAAAAGAATAGAGGATAGAGAAGAATAGAGGAGGATAGAGAAGAATAGAGGAGGATAGAGAAGAATAGAGGAGGATAGAGAAGAATAGACGAGGATAGAAATGAATAGAGGAGGATAGAGAAGACTAGAGGAGGATAGAGAAGAATAGAGGAGGATAGAAAAGAATACAAGAGGATAGAGAAGAATAGAGGAGGATAGAGAAGAATAGAGGAGGATAGAGAAGAATAGAGAAGGATAGAAAAGAATAGAGAAGGATAGAGAAGAATAGAGGAGGATAGAGAAGAATAGAGGAGGATAGAGAAGAATAGAAGAAGATAGAGAAGAATAGAGGATGAAAATAATGTTACCTTATCGAAATTATTTATTTTGATTTTTAAGCCATTGCAGATTTATTACTCTTCTATTCCAATTTTGGCACAAATCATCAAATTTTCGAGTTGTCTTCTCCCCATAATAGGTCTTGTTTTTGGTACTTGAAATAGGTTAACGATTAGTTGCATTGATTCTATCAGTTCAGAATAATCCATTTCATAACACTATTTCAAGCACCATTTTAAATAAGGTAGAACGAAACTAAGTTAACAGTTAACTATTAAATGTAGTTAGATAGTTATCAGTTAACTTGTAAATAGAGAAGCATCAATTCAATGAAAACATAGTTTACTAAAATAAAAGTCATTTGAAAAGGTATATCATCAAAAGTAAAATACCAAGAAAAAGAGAAAGCGTATCTGGTCTTGAAAGTTAAATTTCGTACCATAAAGAAAATAAAAAGTTGAATCAAAAGAAAAACATGGACTTGAGAGTTAAATATGAAGCAAGTTAATTAAAAAGGCATCCTTAAAATAGGTATTTCATTGTTTAATACTTATTTATGATAAAGTAAATCTTAAAAGGCTATATGATAGATAAATTTTAAGAATTTGCTAAAGTTTAAATAAATTCTTTCTGACGAAAGATATCAAAAATTGAATCAATTATAAAAAGAGAGAAACAAGACCTTAAAATGGGGAGGACAACACTAACCTTGATGAGAGACTGAATAGAAGTTAATTTCGGTCTGCCCTCTTTCACTACTTTTCTATTACTGACTTTAAATTTGATTGGTGTATTCGTACAACTTAGTCAACTTGGAGGATTTCGGAGAAATAATTTCGCGCATTTGTTAATTTAATTTTCAACTATTTTAAATAATTCTATCCAAAAAACGAGGATAGAGAAGAATAGGGAGGATTGAGAAGAATAGGGAGGATTGAGAAGAATAGAGGAGGATAGAGAAGAATAGGGAGGATAGAGAAGAATAGAGAAGGGGATAGAGAAGAATAGAGTACGATAAAGAAGAATAAAGAATTATGGAGGACAGAGAAGAATAGAGGAGGATAGAGAAGAATAGAGGAGGACAGAGAAGAATAGAGAAGGATACAGAAGAATAGGAAGGATAGAGAAGAATAGAGCAGGACAGAGAAGAATAGAGGAGGATAGAGAAGTATGGAGAAGGATAAAGAAGGATACAGAATGATGAGAAGGATAGAAAGAATAGAATTGGATAAAAAAGAAAAGTGAAGGATAAAGAATGGAGGCCGATGAAGAATAGTACATAGAAGAAGATGGATAATTATATAGGATGATAGGATAGAAAAGGATAGAGAAGAATAGATAATGATAAAGAATAGATGAGGATAGTAATAGAAGAGGAAAGAGAAGAATAGAGGATAGAGAATAATAGAGATGAATAGAGTAAGAGAATATTAAGTAAGAATAGATTAAATAGAGAAGAGCGGAGAGAAGACTTATGTAATTTAGGTATTGATTTAATTTTAATATTTAATAATTTTAATTATTCCAAAAAAGAAACACTTAATTCTAATACAAATACTCACCTAAATTTACTGATTCAAGGAGAGGGGGAGAAGTACCAACATTTTGTTCTATAAATACAGGACGAAATTAACTGACTAGATAAAGTAGAGCCGGGGGGTAACTGTTTACAAGAACTACAGCGTACTCAATACTGGGTTAAATATATAATAAATACGATAAGGAAGAAAATAAGAAAATACATGAGTTGTATAATTTAATGCAATATCTGGACGTTTCATAATTAACTGGTGATCCAGCTCTCATTTCATAAACCCGGAGGCAAGAACTCTTCATATTGAAGGATGGAAAAGAAGAATTTTTCAGGATTGCTGAATAAGCTGTCAAAATTGAATTGGATAGATCATCCATAGAAAACTTTGAATTCCTTTACATTTCAGTTTTTTATTAGTGAATTCTTATTGATATTTTTCTTGTGAATTTCTGTTTGTTTTGTCAAGTGTTAACTGTATTGAAATCTGAGTCTTTTTTCTGTCCTTTTGTATTTAGAACCATTGCCTGGATGGGATTAAGCTGTTTAAATTTGCCAAAAGATCAGGTTTCAAAAATAGTGTATTGAGTACTGAATAATACGATAATATATATTGTTAACAAAATAATCGGATCACATTCAGAATACTGGTACATACAATAAACATGAGATTCTTCATTCCAACGTTTACTACTATCACTGTTTCAATATAACGCTAATATTCATCAAAAATATTTCTTTTAAATACAATTATGTGTTCGCTTGATTTCTAGACTAGATGGTACACAATAAAGTTAAATACGGACGATTTTCAACATTAAGTACTAGTCAACAAAAATAAAAAGGGTTACCATAATATTGAAAGTAAAGAATGAGTAAACTGTTATTGAGCATAATTATGCGTCAAGGGCAATATGATGAATTATATCTCGCACAATTGTCTAATTCTAAATGATAAACCAACCACTGCCAGTCTCGGAATATTAACTAGTTGATTAATATTCATATTTTTTATTTCACATAATTTTTATTAAAATGTGAAGAAAAAAGATAAATTGCCAATCTGTTACGTCAGCATGGTTTAATATTTTCAAACTGATATGCAAACAATTACAAAAAAGACATTTTTATCGTTTTAATTCGGTCTGTGGGACTAAATAAATAAAAACGCCTAGTATTTTTCAAAAAAGTATTTAATGTAGAAATTAAGTAATTATGGCAAGAAGGAGTAGATAAAATATGTCTTTAAAGTACATTTTTCTTTTATCATTGACTTTTCTAGAATACAATTAGTGGAAGTAGTAAAAATATTTTGAAAATTTAAGAGATTTCAGAATGAAAGACTATGATTGAAAATGAATTTAAGAGTTAAATAAAACACCTTTTTTTAATAAATCAACAATGTTTTGGCGATTTGCTGAAAAGTAAGCATGAATTAATTTATGATTGGTTTAGGTAAATATTTTTTTAATAAGCTTGTTTGTGAAATTATTTGCAAAGATTGAAAAATTTCTTTTGAGGGAAGAAAAAAATAATAGCTAATGTCTAAGTAATCTATGATTAATATAAATCTATGATCTGTCTTATTCTGTTCTGGAATAAAGAAACTGAACAATTTCCACCCCTAAACTTTTCTAGATTGAAAAGAGCACCGGTATGTTATTGGCTGGTTGAGGAGTATTATTCATGTATATTAGGACGTCAATGCTATTTGTTCAGATGCACGGAATCCATACAATCCATTCTTATTGTTTATGGAAGAATATTTTTGGCACGGAATGTTACAAAACAAAATTCTAAGTTTTAAAGGTAAATATGAGATTAGGAAATGGTCTAATTCTATTTATGGAAACTGGAAAGTAAGATCATATCTAAATCTACCAAATTTCTAGTGAGAATTTAGGTAAGGGGTTTGTAAGATAAAGCTTTCAACCCTGAGAAACTCTTCTCGTTCCATGTTTATATAGATTAATTCTGGGTTGATGATAAGAGTTAGAACCCGTTCTTAAACTCATGTCCAAGTAAAGTTCCGTTCTCCCCGTCGTAGAAAGATACGGTGAATATATTATCCTGAAACAATTTACATTATTTATTTAATAAATTAAAACTTCAAAAGATTTTGAAAGTTTCCATTACCTCGTGGTGTCGATACTGCTTGAGAGAATCGAGGAGGTTTCGAACCTGAGGTCTATGCTCCGCCCAGAGTCCAGGTTTTGCTTCTACAGGATGGATCCACCGTGCAACGTCCTCCAAGTGCTGTGGGAGCAGATACTCTGTCCCTGGGACAATGTTAAAGCTCTCGGAACCATATCTGCGATCACAAATCTTTAAATCCTCGTATCTCACACACATTAGCCTCCTATAATTTCCACGAAACATCTCCGAATCCAGGAGTTTGAGAATACTGAAGAGTAGTTGACTGTGTGCCTCGTAGTTTGGAAACTTTGGAGGAGCTAATCCTTTCCTCAGATGAACCAAACACTCATATGCTAACTTAGACGTTACAAGTATTACTCTTCGTTCTTGGTCATTCAGGAGGTTAGAAACCCATCCATCAGGATTCTCGAGGATTCCATCAGGACCCTCGGTGAACTTCTCATCATAAACGTCGGTGACATCGTTCACATTGAGAATGCTGAGAGATAAAAGCCAATTTTTGAAGAGACGGTTTAGATCTTTAAATCTCTCTGTATCTGGAAAGTAGACTAGAACCAGCTCCTGGTGCCTTAGTCTACATATGTGTTCCATCTCATCGATAGTTAATGACCGAGGAATGTTCTTTTCTTTGATTAGCTCCGGCTCTGGTGAAGAGTTCGGAGTGGTTTGTTCTTTCTTACATTTAACCACGGTCCAGAGAAGAAGAAGGAGACTGAGGAAAAGTATTCCACAAACGCAACCAATAAATATTGGTTCAGAGAGAGGAAGAACTAGAATTGCTTGGTTTGAGTATAATCTGCACTTAACAGGGGTGTCGTAATATACCGAGCATAGTTCAGGGTTCATCTCACAGAACGGACTTCTTTGCTCAATGAGTACACAGTAGCTGGAGTTCATCTCTGCTTCAAAATCATAATTGACAAATCCCAAGCTTGTGTTGAAAAGGTTAACAGTTGGACAGAGAGTTGAATTACAAGAATAAATATTCCTTTGTGATGTGTGGAGTTTATCTAATCCTTCTAACTCACCAGGACACGTCTCATTCTCTTCAGTCTAAATAAAAGATAATTAATCGGGATAAACTAATTTGGTGTTTTTTCCTCTAAATAACATTTTCATCGAATCATGGGGAAAAGGGGGAGGGGGGCATTTAAAAATAGTCGTCTTTTATATATGTTACCTGAAACACTGATATTTCAGCTTGCGAATAATGAAGAATTGGGGAACAGGAAGGAAAAACAGGTTTTATCTCCAGGGTACAGTTTTCCTCCTCCTGGTTAAAGGAGAACCGTGTATGCTTATTTAAGTAGGATAAGCTCATGTCTCCGCAACCATATTCAGATTTGTCTTCGCTGAAAACTTTGAAACTCTGAGTTTCACTGCAAAGGATAGTTCTGCAACTTGTGCAGTATTGGTTCGGACATGAACAACGCCTGAATCTATAGAAATATAACCCTTCCACATAACGGAATGTGAATGAAGGATCAGATATGATTTTACTTAAATAAACCTTGTCTTGTACTCTAGAATCTTTACATGGTTTCTTACAACAATTATCTGAGTTCAGAGAGTCTTGAAGAGATACTAGTTCTAACACTAGTTCAACTCCCGGGTCCTTAGTTTTACCGAGACAGACTTGCAGAGTTTCGTTTATTTGTTGAACATTTTGGAATAATAGTTCGAGGCTTTCCTCGGAGTATTCAAGCTTCAGCGCAATATCATTCAATGCGTCCCTGCAGTTCAATGAACTGTTACTGCTGTGAACAAGAACAATTAGAAATCCTAACAAATAGTTAAACTTCATGATTAACAATCATATATTCTTGTTCACTTAACATCACTAAATAACAATCCGTAAAGATCACGAATCTTCAGACATTTTCATTTCTCTGAAAAAAAACACAAATATTTTGGCTTCATAGACACAATATACGGAGTAACGGATTGAGAACGTACAACTGAAAACTATAGATTTAGGTTATGTTGAAAACTTGAATGATTAAACTGACTTGATCTGGCTTCTCTGGCTTCACTGAGTATATATCGGCCGGCAAGAATCAAATCAGGGAACATTATACACTTTCTTCGATCAACTATAAAAATATTTAGAGATTTATCTTAGAAAGCTTGGGAAACAACACTATCGATCTGACAAAATTGAGTGCTCTTATAATAGACGTAATTGGTTTCAACTATAAGAGGACCAACTGGATGCCATATTTATCTCCAGATTATTGATTTTTTCGTCTGATTATATGGTCTGCTGTTGAAGCCTCTATGTATTTCGGTATTTTCACACAAACCTCGACTATTGCAAGGCTTCGTCAAGTCTAAAATAGGTAGAGAAATCAGAAACGGTTCTACTGAGAGGGAACAATACTACAGACATTGAAAGACATTAATGAGATATGGTTGCAGAAGGAGCAGGGAGATGTTTTCGAAACCGCGCTGGAAACAGATCAGAGTTCGTAACAGAGGCGTATTCAGGGGGGGGGG
>NW_019396035.1:36754-88584 GCF_000591075.1 Eurytemora carolleeae
CCCCCCCCCCCCCAGACCCCCTCTAGTATATGTTTATTGTTTAATGTTTATGGATCTTATTATTATTATGTATGTTGTATAATATTGTTTAATTTTAAATTTCGGGCGTTTTGTTTTTTTAATTATCAGAGAAGATTTTTGCCGCAGTTATATATGCAAATTTGTATATTTGTTATTTTATAAAGCGTTAAAATGTCAAAATTCTTTCAGATAATTCATTGTGATACTTAATTTTCAGATAACAGTCTCTGTTTTAAGTTAGTTTTAGCAATCCCGGGGGGGGGGGGCTAACCCCAAAACAATGTTTGCCCTTCACAAGTGCACATTTTTAAGCCTCTCCCTGTACTAAATCCTTAATGCGCCTCTGGTTCGTAACTTTAGTGAAAAGTATCATTCGTTAATCTTGAACGCTTGATTCCGATATTCAATGTGGGAAATTTTAAATGGAGAAGTAAGTGTTTGTTCCCTTCTTTTCAGTCAGGCACGTGCACAGAGGCGCAACTAGAGATTTGAAAAAAAGGAAGAGATTATCAATATCATAGAAAATTAAAATAATAGAAATATTTTGCTCCCCCTCCCCATCCTGATCATTATTGTGAAAAACTTTTCATTAAATTTTGCAAATTAAGAAATAAATACCTACATGTTTCTTTGGCGCTTCGCGCAACATTTCAACAAGAATTTCCCACTATTTTTTCTTTTTAAATTTGAAAAAAGTCATTCATACTATTTATCCTGTTAGTTCTTAATTCTTACGGGTATTAGCAAACATTACAGTTAAGTATACAGTAAACTGACGACAAAAAATATCATATTGTGCTGGAAGAATATCAAGAAAAAATACGTGAAAAAAATACTACCAGCAAGTACTTTCCTAAGACTACTCAAACCAAGGACTATAGTGAATCAATAACAAAAAATTGCTGTAGACTTTAATAGGGGGCTAACTGACGCTACGAAACACATAAAAAGGCATACCATTAAGATTGGAAAATAGGAAACTAGAACTCATGGAGAACAGAATTTTCCTTTTGTGCACATATCTAACGAATTGACTCAATCGTTCATTTTACAAATGTTGGAAGAATTTATTTTTAAACAGAAGAACAAGCCATAGGATATTTTAAAAATCGATTTGCATTAAACACAGGAAAATTATCTCTTTAAAAAATTTGTTCCGAAATAACTCTAACACCCCNCCCCCCCCACTTAAATCCTGTATCCGGGCAACCATGAGCCCCGAACTGACCACCGGAGCCTCCTGATTCGCAGAATGACTTTCAAGCCATTCAAAATCTTCTCCGTGTCTTACGTTAAGTCTCCAAGCCTCCGCATGCAGTCTCAACCGAAAAATCTTAACATGATCAAAAAGTTTTTAATAATCCATAACAATTTGTATTAAAGTCATCTTTAATTTAGATTAAGACTTCATTTCTTGTGTTTCTAAATTTCAAAAATTCTTAAACTAGTACATAACAATGAGTATGCAGCTTAATATATAAAGATTGACAAAGGAATTGGGTTTTTGCAACAAACTCCAATTTTCTAAACCCTACATCTGTGCAACTTAATGTCATAGACCTTTGATATTTCAAACTATGAATTCTGTTAGATCAAATATCAAAGGTTTACACTACCAGAGCCCATTCTCTCCATAGAAAGTGGTCGTGTATTTCACGTACTTTGGGGGACGATATGTTGGCCGCTAGATGTCCCGTGCTAAGTTCTTATCTGATAGATATTTCTCCGTACATTTCATGACCAAAATAGGAAACGTCAAGTTGTCGACCAATGTAGTTTATGGAAGGAACGGCCTCAGGTTGCGAAGATATTGATATTATAAAATTCGATTTTGAGGTAAGAACACGATTCCTTTTTTCTTTTCACAGGTGTATCATGTATAAAGCTAACTATTTAAGCACCAATTCACAACAAAATTGTTAATTTTTGGTCTTTTTTGCAAGATGAGAAATTTACTTTCCTACTCTCCCTACGCGTGCGTTCTTGATCTAGTAGACAGTGCTACGGTTCAGATCAAAGAAGCAAAAATTAACCTTACAAATACTTCTATCCCTCAAACGAACATTTCTAGTTTCAACGAATGAGAAATGATCAAAACCTTAGCATTGAATGAAGTTGCTTTAAAAAAATAGCAAAAACTATACCATTTGAAAATACGATGAAGGAATATTTTCTTTGGTTGGCGAAACTTGGCGAAACTATTAGCGAGCTGGATTTGTAAAAAAAAAAATTTTCAGTAAGAGAATCAAGTAAAATGGATCAATTGTTAACAAGTCGACTGGTAAGGATTAATATTTATTGTTAAAATATAAAAATATGAACCATTTAGATCTTGTTCATGGCAGCGACATCGACAGATTGTACATAGTCGTCGAAAGATTCGATTTTCTCCGAGAGTTCTTCGATAGAAACCTTCTCATCCTCGACAACAGCCATAACCTGGAGCTTATTGATACCGTATCCAATAGGAACAAGCTTGTTGGCTCCCCATACCAGACCATCCATCTCCACAGACTTTACCATCTCCAGCATCTTGGACATGTCAGTCTCGTCGTCCCAGGGTTTCACGTCTAACAGGACGGATGTCTTGGCAATAAGCGCAGGCTTCTTGGACTTCTTAGCGGCGTAAGCAGCCAGGCGCTCCTCGGTAATCCTCTTCTTTTCAGCATCATCTTCCTCCTCGTCAGATCCGAATAGATCAACATCATCATCATCATCGGCAGCTGCAGCACTACCACCCGCAGCTCCGCTAGCATATTCACTGGCATTCTTAGATGCCTTTACGAACTGCTTCATGCCAGCTCCGAATGACTGGATGTGATTGTACCATCTGAGAGCGTGGGGCTCGCTAGGAGCTCCCTTTAGTGCTTCGAAGACAGCGGTGTCAGCCTGGCTGGGAACATACCTACATTAATCACGTTATTAATATTATCACGATAATTATCAAAAAATAAACCCTACTTAAATTTCGCCTATTTAATCAACAAATTCAAATATTTATTTTGGACTATTTTAGTTAAGTAAAGGTAATTTCCGGGCCGAGCGCTGCAGCTAGGACATGGGCTAAGGGGCCGGGCGCTGCGACCACATGTCCAACGTTGACTATGTGTAACAAGTGGTTTCGAACTCCTACGTACATTTTGAGACACGAGAGGGAGGGGGGAGGGGGGGGTCCAAAAATCCTTCAGTGGAAAATTACCAAAATATAATACAGAAAGTTAGCGGATTATCTAGATTTTACGGCCACAATTTAACACCTTTTACATAAAAGAACGAGATGATGATATCAGGAAACAGGATGATAATAAGATTAATAAATACCGTATAATCCATGATAGGTAAATGCCGGGGCTAAAAATCCCTGCCGAAATTATTACCCTTATGACTTACCCCTCGATATAACTGTTCTCGGCCAGATACTCGTTCAAAACCTTCACTCCCGCAGCAGATTTGAGATCACCGAACATGATGGATGATGGGATGCTGAAGCTGACACGTGTAACTCTGTGGACCAGCAGACAATGGAGGAAATATGAAAGTGTACGAGAGAAGAAAACAGCTTTATTAATGTCTGCAACAATGTTCCCAACATTTTTATTTGGATACAGTGAGTATCGTAAAACATACCCCTCCAATGAAATTATCAAGAATAATTTTAACCGGAGAAACAAGGGCGTCTGAGGGGGCGGGGCGAAATCCGGTATACGCAAGTGGGTAAAGGTTGGCGGCCATAAGCCACATCATTTTTCCCTTCCATGCCACATTAGCTTTTTTTTTCTTCCGGCAGCCATAAGCCACAAATGTAAGGTCTTCCTTGCCAGAACATTTGACCCTTGTGCGGCAATTATTATGTTTTTAAATGGCAAATTTAGTGCATTGAAATTGCGATTTTCAAAAACCAGCCACGTCATGCATAAGATAAATAAAGATCTTTATATTTCAGCTTTTTATGAAATAATGATTCATTTTAATGTAAATTGCTGAACCGTTTTCTTTCCCCAAAAATAAATTCAATCTTTCCTTTAACATTTGATTTAGTTTTGAAAACATTATAAACAATAAAAATGATGCCCCGGATAACATGCTCAAAGTTCAAAGGGCGCCCTTAACCGAAAATTTGCATTATACATATAACGTGAAAATTGCAGAGAAATGTTTATTGTGGAAATCTCTAACACTCAAGAAATGCAAGTTAATAGTGTGATTTTTCTCATATTTTCTTATTCTTTAGACTACCCCAAACTATTTGTCTCGGTGCCCACCAAGGAACTATGCGTAAAATAATGTAAAATCTTCTTTGTAAAATGTAAAGCTGTTTAACAACTGAACACAGAATTGATCTTCAATTAACTTCTAAAAATTTCTTAAAGGTATCATCTTTTGCGTAATGCGGCGAGATTTTAGAAAATTGCAATTTCAATGCACTAAATTTATCATTTAAGAACGGAATGATTGCCGGAAGGGTCAAATTTTGTGGCATGGAAGACCGTACAGTTATAGCTTATGGCTGCCGGAAGGCAAACAAGATAATGTGTGGAATGGAAGGGGAAAATATTGTGGCTTATGACCGTCAGCCTTCCCCCGCTTGTACAGGGCATTGATATATCATTCTAGAGATCCTATAAACCACAGAAATGATGAAAAAGAAGTGAATAAACATTTAATGCAATCTATTTCAATGAGTAAATATATAAAGATGGGTATAATTTATCAATCGTTCTCCTTCTTTAAATACATTTGCCTGAAAAAAATTCCCGTTTTCCCGTCATTTAAAAGGCATCCAACACTTTAGAAATCCCATGCAAATTCCAAAGCTAGTTTTTATCTATAAATTAGGCTTTTTTGTTTGTTTCTTTCTTAGTATCCAATAAAAATCTCTCTATTCTGATAAATTGTTTTCTTTATTGAATTTCCAAGGGGAAAAAATGTAAAAACGAACTAAAACCGTTCACTTTAACACGCTCGTTTTATGCATACATTTATTTCTCAGGGTCGAAATATGGAATATGTGAAGGAGAAGCAAATTTTTATAAATAATTTTGAAGTTTTTGTGGAACCTTTTTAAAGTCCACAAACCCTAAAAAACGAAGAAACTTATTATCACTAATCAAATGACCCCAAGGAAGGGTTGGCTATTTAATGTTAGCTGGTAGTAATGGAAAATTTTCGATTTCTGCAGAAAACCACAAGGGTCCTTTCTTACACAGCTTTTAAGGTTAGAGAAAACATGATATTTCATTCTAGGGGGGAACCGTCGGGGTTGGACTCGAGAGTTGAGAAATTGAGCTGTAAAATATCAACCAAATTGGACCTGGTCATTTCTGGAGGCTGTCACTTTAATTTTCGAAAACCACTTATAAACCCTGAAATAAGAGTCTAGTAGAACATAGATCAAAGATGAATAAAAAGAATTTGAACTCAGAATTTAAAAATTTCGTCACAGAACTACGGCGATAGTCAAACAATTCTAAGAACAATTTCTTTTATGAAACTTTTTGATTGAAGGTCGTCTTCTTTAGCTAACTGGCAGTGCAATTTTTGACCTCCATGTCTCTATTTGGAGATCTGTGATTTCGCAATACACAAGAAAAATGCTTTAAATAATTACGGCGATGCTTCATATCTAAGTAAAATAAACAATTCTAAGAACAAATTATTTTCCGTTAGTTTTTGATTGGAGGTCGTCTTCATTAGCTAACGGGCACTGCAAGTTTTGACCTATATATTCACCTTTTCAACAATCTGTTATTTCGCAATAAGCATGCAATATGATTTAAATTATTCTTTTGTAAAAAGCCATTCTAAAAACAATTTCTTTTATGACTAGAAATAATAATTATTAAAATCTACCAGCACTACTGTAAAATGTATATTGTCAATTGCAATATTCCTTTTATGCCAAGATCACATTTATGCTACAATCAGTTAGTTCAAAAACGTACAAATTTATTAAAATTTTATTTAAACTTTTGAATCAATAATCAATGTTGATTCAAACTCTTGCCAAGATATATCAATTCAACATAGGACAGGTAGAACCAAGGTTGTAACATTATCTTCTAGTTAAGCAGATCTTGGAAGATTAGGGTCGAGATTTTAGTGGATTCTAGATAGGAGCAGGTACTCTAGAACAGATACTAGGTTAATTATTCAAATAACAATATTTCATTGAAAAAAAATCATTTCTCTGTTCAAAAATCATTTTGCCCATCATGTATTTCTTTTGAAAAATTTTCGTTTTTGCGAACAAAGTATTGATTATTTTTTTTTAGGGAAAGGAAAATAAATTCTTGAATTTCAGACTCCAGGTAAGCAGACTGGATGTTGTTAATGAAAACTCAAAAAAATACAAAAATTTCTTTGTCTGCTGTTAGGCTGTGATTTATCGATCATTGGAACGTTTATGAAGTTTAAACTTAAAAAGTAATCTGTAAATATGTCAAGAAATGTATTCTTGTATCCAAATAGCCCCTGGAAAAAACTAAACCTTGAAAACGGATTGAATTAATCTCCACTTGTCCGCACTGCAGACTGCCCGGGCAGCGTTGGTTCTATCAAAAGGTTCCTCGACTAGTAGATAAGCGGTCCATTGTCCCGGGCCTAACTTCTCACGTCGGGCAAACTCCTAAATCAATCAATTTCAATTCTATAAGATTGATTGTATCAACTAAATGAAACTTTTAGAGTAGATTTGGGCCTGATGAAACAAGTCTTGCCAGTTTAGATAAGAATATACTTTATGATTAAACTAATGAGAAAAAAAATATGCTAATTTATATTTTGAAGAAACCCACTAACAATAAATTATTCAAAACTTTCTTATATCTTATCCTTCTCGATTATTATTTGCATAATGGTTTACAATAAAAGTCGATCATCCATCCAGATTCAGGGCTATGATCCATACCAAGGATAACCGAAGGTTAGGATTCAAGGTTGGGATAGGTGGACGAAACTATAATATTCGTGGATAATGTTAAATATTTTAAAGTAAATGAATCATACGGTTTAAGAACAATTTCGGATTAGTTTTCTAGCTTTAACACTGAACGGTGTTTAATTCTTACAATTTCCTCCATTTTATTACTGAAGCAGGAATGCGCATGTCAACATTTAGAGAAACCACTATTGAAAATATTCATTAGTCCCTTCCAATTAAAGGATGATGGAATATCATGCATTCTTTATCAGATAACGTGTTAAAGGTACCGTTGTAAATGGAGCCTTACAAAAGGAGATTGGAAAAAGTCTACAGTCCCAGAAATCTAAACTTAATGTGAATGGGTGGGTTAAAATTTGATTCGGGCAAAGCAAGTACAATATACACTATACAGTTTATATAGCTTAATTAATTACCTGACAGTCTTCTCCGTCTAAAATTCGTCCTGTTCTTACACTCGCGACATCTCTGAAACAAAAATTACGTTATAGTCTACAACCTTAAGTCCATTTAAACAATCGAAAGGTATACGTAATTGTGACCCTCCCTTTGAAGTGTTAAATGTCGTTTCCCAAACTAACCCTTAAACCTTATGTGTAAGCAATGAAAGTGACTTATTACGGATTTATGCAGCAGAGACAATTCAGATTCATCTCTTTTCAAGATAAAAACTGTATCTTCCTCATATATTCAGTTAAAGGATTGGGTTGTGAAACAAGCATGAAGCTCTTTAAATGCAGCGTCAATTGAAATTACGTTTATTAAAAAATTATTAACGATTGAAACCTTCTAGTATTGAAGAGTGTCTCTGAAGAATAATATTTAAAGAATCCTACAAGTAGAGATCCTGCAGAATCCTGGTTTTCCGACCTAAACCTCGGAGAGTCGAGGTAACTCAAGCAAAATATATCGGAGGAGAAGAAGA
Organism: Eurytemora carolleeae; assembly: GCF_000591075.1. Classification (NCBI taxonomy): domain Eukaryota; kingdom Metazoa; phylum Arthropoda; class Copepoda; order Calanoida; family Temoridae; genus Eurytemora; species Eurytemora carolleeae. The sequence continues at coordinate 44,641 of NW_019396035.1, forward strand.
ATGTGTCCGGATAGAGTTGGTGAAGGCAGGGTAGAACCTGAAGAGGAAACAATCTTTTAAACGGTGTTTGGTACTTTCACAAAGGCATTTTCCTAAGTGACATTTTTCTAAGTGGCAACTTCTCCAATGTGCAGTTTCCCAAGCGGCAACTTTCCAAAGGTTAGGTTAGGCCCTCTGAAGCGCCACTGGCTGCAATTAGGGGCCGAGCCCTGCGGCTAAGATTGACTAGGGGGCTGAGCGCCGCGGCTAGAACAATCAGTGACCGATCGCTGTGGATAGGAAAGACTTGGGAAGTTGCCGCTTGGGAAATTGCACATTTTGGAAGTTAACACTTAGAAAATATCCTTGGGAAGTTGCCTCTTGGGAAAGTACCTTACATCTTTAAAACATGAGTGTTTTCTAGTGCGATGTATAAGTTATCTGTGAGTATAAAAATTTTTTAATCTTTTTTTTTCTGAGACTTATTTACCTGGGGTGAAGTCCCAGATTGAAGATAATGTATCACCATCAGAGTTAGAGTATAGCTGGATAATGTTTGGTTTTTAGCCTCATTTATCCTGTGATGTTTAGCCCATAGTTTTACAGCCAAAACTAAGGGTCGCACTCTGACAAAAAAAAATTAAATATAAACTCTAAAATACTGAGTATTTGACACGAGAAATGAAAACAATTGTGCATAGATTGATTTCTAATCGTGTGGAGATTATCTGGTATAAACTGTACGTTTCGAAAAATCAAATAATTTACTATTTGTCCACGTGTATAGCAAAGTCTCACAATTGTACCAAAAAGAATCCTGAATTTTCTGATGTCTGTATAAGTCAGTTGCAACAAAAGAAACATTGGATTCTTATCCGCTTCTATATCATAAACCTTGACATTATTACGGGGGTGTATATATATCTGAATAATAATTATCCCTCTCCCTTAAAAATATACACCCCTGTATTATGAATAGTCATGAAAAATAGGTATTTTTAGTTTTGTTTACGTTCTAACTTCTACCTGTAATCAAGTTTAGAGTAGTAGTAGAGTAGATGAGTGTTCCTGATACTAAAAGTAAATTCATTAAAATTACAAGAAAAAATTTTCCCCCATTAACAATAATAAACGATCAACCATTAATCCGTAGAAATCAAGGTCAAATATCAATATATCAAAATGTGAAAATTTAGTTTTTGATATGATGCAGGGATATTTATTTTCAGTACGCTTGTGCGAATTTTGGACAAGGGAATAAATATGGGACTTAAATTAATCTTAAAAAATGGCTTCCTAGTAGGATTTTCAATACTATAATGGCTACCTAGTAGGGTTTTCAATACTAAGATCGATCTCGTAGTTGCCACGTCTATCCATAAACTTCAGAATCGGAACTTTAGCCGGGATCAGCTCTATGTTGGTCCGAATAACGTGACTAAAATATTGCGAATTTTTAAGTGGCAAACATGCATACTTTTTAAAATGTTTGATTTTTTAATGCAATTACCTGCAATTTTCTTTTAAAATTTTCCGCACAATATTTAATTTTTGTTTAGCATCAAATGAAGGAGCACCGTGGGGGAATAAACACATATCAATATCACTATCATCTCCTCCAAAGCCATTAAAGGTAGATCCGAACACGAATAGACCGCAATCAAACTCCTTCATTATTGCGCCGTAGATCTCCTTCCACAGTTTTATCTTCTCCTTCATGGTTCCTAGACTCTGTTGTGTCTTCCTGTATTCATCGAAAATTGTGTTTGTTAAGGATTTCCATTTAGAGGCACCTGATATAGAAAGTAGATTTTACATATTGTTAATTAAAATATAGACGGAGAATTAAAAAGTGGTATTAGTTTCGTCTGCTTCAAAATATTTTGTTCTCGTAAACATCTCATAAATGGAATTAATTCGGTTGGTTCTAGATTAATATTATTATCTAGATTATTAAAAAATCAGCGAAACTTTCTCCTTCAAATTTTATAAAAGATTATTTCTATCAAATCCTAAATATTCATGACCGGGTTCACCATTTAAGATATATTTTTTTATAAAAACAACAGTACACTTAACAACACCCCGGAAACAGTACAATTTACAACACCCCGGAGCCAGTACACTATACAACACACTAGAACCAGTACACTTTACAACACCCTGGAACCAGTACACTTTACAACACCCTGGCACAGGCACCTCAGTAGTGTCACAGTGCACATCACCTTGAAGGTTGGAGAAGAGCTCACCTAAACGAATCTTGTCTCTCGGTATGGGTTCCGCAAGCTCCTCAGCGACTGGTGTAAACCTATCCGGATCCGGGTTTAAACTTATTCGAAACCTTTGACTAGGATGAGAAAATATATCGGGATCCGGGAACTGGTGTCTTTCATAGTTATCTTCACTGTTCCTTAAAAAGTAAATAATTTTAAAAAAATAATAGCTAATGGTTTCTGGAATGCTTGCTTAACTTTTAATTCGTTAATTCAATCTCTACGCGAAATTATTTCTTCTTTTTTATTACCTAAATTTGTCTTCTTTTTTATTACCTAAATTGAAGTGCCCAAGATTGTTGTATGCGAGTTGGTTGAAACCCGAGCCAGTTTTCAGACAAGTAGGATTCTTGATATCCTCGTTCGGACCTATTATAGTTCTGGAAACCGGTTTCACGGCCATAACAGTTGCTTCTCTGAGATCCAGAACTGGTATTATAGGACTGTGATTCTCTACTTCTGTTTGAGTGAGATCTTTGCCCGGAGTTCGTTCTGGCAATCTTATTCCTGGATGAGGAGGTATCATCGTCAGTCAAATCTATAACTTCTCCACCACCTGAACGCTTCATCTTGATCTGCAAAAGGTAAATAATACTTTACATATTTTTATTGCAAATTTTTTCACTGAACATATTTAAGCTAATATAATAATATTGTAAATTACAATCATTAAATTTTCAGTAAATGAATTATATTTTATCCTATACTAGCACCCAAAATGACTAAAGACGACTACATAATACAATAGTTTAAAAAAAATATCAAAATTTGTTGTCATATAACAAACTAATAATAAATCAAGTTACATAAATTGCGTAAACACGATCAAATGTTAGCCTTCAATCAATCAATCATAGTTTTAGTAATAGTAGGGCTACTTTCCACTTTTCAAAATCAAAGTAAACTAACTAAGTCAAGATTAATACAGCTTACAGCAGGTTACAGAATACAATATATGAGTTAAATATTAATCACAGATGGCTGGAATGCATCACAATTACAAAGGCACAGAGTCATCAATCACTGAATGAAACCAAACTAAAATTCAAAATCAATAAAAAGCATGAAGTTATCCATTCAAAAATGCAACTTTCCGTTAATCAAAAAAATTGTAATGGCTTCAAAGCAAACCTCAATTTATAAAAAAAAAATGCCTGATTCACAATAGATATAAACAAAAATGATAAAATGTATACAAGTTTTACTCTTTAAAGGGAGTGTTGCGCCTGTACGGAGAAAATTGTTAAAAACGGCTCATACCGAAGAACGTAGCTTCCATACAAATTCAGAAAGTTGCAATATTCGACTCGGATCGTTAAAAAAACAAATTTAATTCCAAACAAATCATTGAAATATTTAATCATCAATTTTTTTCGACGCATTCGTATAAAGTTGATTTTCCATTTTCCTTTAAAAATTAATAATTTCTATTTAGGTTTGTTTCAGGAGAAGCAAAAACGTAATTTTCAGAATTCAATACTTTTTAAGATCGAAACACGACTTTATCTTCTCCCATCAATTATGATTTAAAGGGTACGTTAATGAATCGGGAATCTCACCCTGAGCCCACTAAAAATTACGTCTACAGTCCCTTTAAACTTCGGATAATTCAAGAAGGTTAAAATTTATCTAAATTCAAGTTTCGTTTTAATTTTTATAATAGGTGAAAATTCCAATTTTCATTATATCACATTTAACAGCGGTTTAAGAATTGAGCAATATGTAACTTCTAACCCACTACTGAAATGACTTGTACAAATTTTGAACAAATAAATTCCGAAATAAATAAAGACAAATCCAATTCCAGTTCTCAGTTAAAAAAAACTCTTGGACAGATTAAGATTCTCCTAAAATTCTAGAAGCATAGATCGATCATTTCTATTCTGTACACGTTTAGCTCGCCAGGTGAATGGGTTTTTAATTTCAATTAACAATTAATTCCATTTCAATTAAATCTGAATTTATCTCCGACGTATTATAATGAATATCAATGAGAAAGAATTTTTTTAGTTTTATGAAGTCATTTCAACAGATGGTGTACGAAGAATGTTTGAGAATATGTATGGAACTATGGCACATAATTATGAGATTGCACACTGCTCCGGAGAGGTTGGTAAACCCAACCCATTCATCGGAAACCCACCTCCTTCTCCTCCAACCAGTTCTGTCGGAGGATGCCCAAGCTCTTGCATCTCCTGGAAAGATTGTCGTTATTGAAATTTTGTATCATTAAATATTTTAGTTTTGCTTAGAAACATAGATAAATGGGAGAATGTGATTGTGAAAATGTTATTTGTTTCTTAAAACTTTCATATTTTGAAAACAAAATTTAAAGTTCAATAAAACAACCCATCTCAAAGAAAACATGATTTAAGTTTTATAACAATGGCTTAAAAGTCAATTTCTAATATTCCTAATAAAGCTTGCTTAGAAATTACACTTTTTTATCCAAATAGCATACATATTGGATATGAAAACGTATTTTAGTAAAGACGTTTTTATTGGATTTTTGTGATGATGTAAGTAATGCAAGTTTTTGTCAAAATAAAACATTATGGATATCAAAAATGATGTAATCGTAAAAATCCGTTCATAAATAATTAGGATTAAATTTTTATTAAGTCCAAAAATAATCCGTTTTTGGGCCTTAACTCGAAAACTTGGAAATGTCTATAAGCAAAAATACAGACAGTATTCATAGCTGCTTTAAGAGAATATTGTTAGCATGTTTTGATGATTTTTTACTAGTGGTTTGTAAATATTTTTTCCTTAAGGAAACTTTTTCCTTCTAAAAATGGCTCAAAATAGTTCTACTTTGTTATACTCTGAAGTCTGAACCTAGATACAACATGGTCTGAACCTTGATTCATCATGGTCTAACCCTTGATTCATCATGGTCTAAACCTTGATTAATCATGGTCTAAATCTTGATTCATCATGGTCTAAACCTTGATTCATCATGGTCTAAACCTTGATTCATCATGGTCTAAACCTTGATTAATCATGGTCTAAACCTTGATTCATCATCGTCTAAACCTTGATTAATCATGGGTTGAACCTTGATTAATCATGGTTTGAACCTTGATTCATCATGGTCTAAACCTTGATTAATCATGGTCTAAACCTTGATTAATCATGGTCTAACCCTTGATTCATCATGGTCTGGACCTTGATTAATCATGGTCTAAACCTTGGATTCATCATGGTCTAAACCTTGATTCATCATGGTCTAAACCTGGATTAAACATGGTCTAAACCTTGATTCATCATAGTCTGAACCTTGATTCATTATACTCTGAACCTTGATTCATCATGGTCCGAACCTTGATTCATCATGGTCTGAACCTTGATTCATTATAATCTGAACCTAACACTATGACCTAAACTTAATCTCCCTCATTCCTTATCATGGTCTATACATAAAACCTAGAACCTTAATAAGGTATCTTCCTAGACCCTTCATACTCTTGATCTAGGTCTAGACCTTAAATGCTCTCATTCAATGTCCTTAATAATCTTAACCTGAATAATCAAGCAGCATTCGTACTATGAACCTTCATGCTCTGAACCTTGGAAACCTATTTCTATCAATCAAGACCCTTATTATTATTAAACGCTTTAAACCTAGGCTTTACATTCTCTAAGACAAGATCCTTAATTCTGAAAAAAAGCACTCGAACCGTTTGTAAACAAGTTCTACGATAGCTGAAAATAAATCACCTGCATTAAACCCATTATTCGCTCAAATCTTTCCTTATCATCAGAATTTGAACTTTTCACTTCCTTCTCGCTTTCAAATTCAATACAAATCTTTCGCGCTAAATCAAACTGTTTGTTGTATTTAGCATATTCCGTCTCCGGTAGGGTTTGCCTATTATCTGCTAGCCAGTCAGGAAACCTGTCATTCAAATCCTTCATTGCAGGATACAGAAGATCCTTAGAGAGCAGTGTCTGCATCATTCCTTCCATCATTGGGATCAGATTTCCTAATCCTTGTTCAAGATCAGCTCCTTGTACTCCATCAAACATCTTGTTCATTTCCTCTTCAGTTGGTAATTCCTGCAGTTTCTCCGAGTCTAAGGCGAGTTGGTTCAGTGCGTCCTGAATTGAGGTTGCCGACGACTCAGCCCTGTTCTTCTCGGCCATCTTGTATAAATTTAACATTTCAGCGTTAAGAGATTCTCTTGTACTACCGGCAAATCCAACTTTTTCCATTAGCCCCATAAGTTCATCTTCGACACTTTTCTTAACTTTTGTTTTAGATTTCTTAGTTTTCTTTGGAATATTCTCCAAGTCCTCCAAGGCACTGTTTAAAAGTTCATCGATATTTTCATTTTTTCCCTCGGTTCCCGTCCTAGTATGTTCCATTATTTCTGAAAAATTAAATTTAAAAAATAAAATGTACTACTAAATAGTCTTGCACTAAATGAACTTTCCCAATAATCACTTCCAATTTCAAACCCATCCATAGGTTTAAAGATATGGTTCAAAAATATTAATAATTTATAGATCTTTTTATTATTATAAGCAGACACTTACTATTTTTTATATCTTACCAAGTTCCTGGAAATGGACAAAAAAAATCCACAAAATGTGAAATATGTCAGATATATGTGAAAAACCAATAACGAATTGGTGTAAAAAGTAACCATAAAAAAAAATTTCTAAAAAAAAACAATTCTTTACCCGAAAAAAGACTATTATCGTTTATATCAATAATTTTTTTGTTCAAGCTCATTATTAAATTTATAAGTTCTTGAATAAACGTTTAACTAAAATATCAAAATAACGGACGTATTAGGTTATATAATATTATTTTGAATATTAATTTAAATTCTTAATAAATCACACAGCCATTAATTAATCACATATGTTTGTTCTGTACAGAATTAAGTAATTTTTCTATCTCCGGGTTCTCCTCACTTCTCCAGGTTCCAGATAACCACGGTTCCCTGAGAAGATGAATCCCTGAACACGAACCCTCCCGTCTCCGTGAGTATATTGAGAACGTCTGTAGGATAAAGATTAGGTTTCAGGCTTATTTGCCGTCCAGCTGGATCAGGTTGGCATCTTTCATCTACTTCACCATCACATACAACTAGTGAACAAAAAACAAAATTATAATATATCAATTTTGATTTCAAGTAAAAAAACTCTAACAAATATAGCTCGGGAAAAAGTTTCTTGGTTTTATGCAATAATTCAGTGAAAAAAAATCAAATGCACACAAAAAAATTTCATTAAAGATTTCTTGCATTTTTTGGAGGGCGGGGTCCCTTTCCTCCCAAACCACGACCAAAAAAAGTCCAACTTAATAACCGAAATTGAAAAAACCTCAAATATGAACGATCGAAAATTTGAAGACCTGGCTTAAAACGTTATTACCTACGTTGTTTTGGTCCTGATTGAATCCCATTCTCTCTACGACTAGACCAAATAGCTTAGGATGTCTGGTTGCCAGGATATCCAACCCTATCACCTCACACCGAGGTAAACAGGGCTCACCTCGAATCAACACAAACATATCCTGAACATGGAAAAATATTTTATTAAGCTGATAAGTTCTTGTAATATCTAAATATTTATTTTGACGCAAATTTTTTTATCACTAATGATATAAAGAGTTTGAAAAAGTTTTTAAATAAGATTATAGAAATTTTAAGATGGAGTTTTTCAAAGATCCACTTCTGTTCTCCAAGGTCAGCGTGGCCATCTCGTAATATTTATATTCCATATTTACTCCAGGTGAAGTTTAAGTCTGAAGGATACTGCACTCTCATCTTTCAGTTCATCTCATCAATATATCCTCTAAATATCAACACGTATCAGTCTTACCTTTACTTATCAGGATAATCATTGGCTCAGGACACACGGTTTCACAGTAAGGTCGGAGTATGGACTGGTAGAGGGTTCCGGTAGATACTTGATCCCAAGGGAGTAGTGGAGAACTGTCTCCGGGAGATGAAGAGAGAAATCGATTGACTTGTATCTCTGATTGACCAAAAATTTGTATTTCAAAATCCTGAATAAAATTTCTCATTCCACGTCAAAAGCTTAAGACAAACTTAACAGTTGGCATATTTTCTCAATTCTCGACCTTATACAAATAAAAATATTTTTGAAAAGTTTTCTCATTCGTTTTTGTGGTGGTATATTAATGAAGATATGAAGCTTAAACCTGTGGCTTAATTCTTCGTTTTTCCTGAGGGTCGTCTGATTGACAGATTCATCAAATTCATTCCAACGTTTTGGCTTTTCATCGGTCCCAGCATTCTTATATTTCTAGTAGACGAACTCTTATCATGGAAATAATCTAATCTAATATTCAACTGATCTTATTTCTCATTAAAAAATTCCTGATTCGACAGATAACTCTGGACTCCAACTAATGGCAAGTTTTCAACAAAATTTTCTCTAAATCTCGCTAGACATTGACAAACAAGTTGCATCTTTTTATTTAACTTGGAATTTGAACCTTGATGAAAAGATTCTTTTTTTTCTGGTTTCAAAGTTTCTCAGATCAACATGAGCCAAATTTGTTCCCCTAATGATCGATACCTTACTTCAATCGCTGAAATCAAAGCCTATAGCAAAGTGATTATTTATATTTTAAGAACGGGTAATATCTTACAAAGTTTACAATTCAGTGCTCACTTAGAAGGGAATATAATAAAACGCAAAAATAAGCAAAAATAATCGAAAATAATGCAGTAATATCTAGTAACGCCTAGATTGATTCATCATCGACGGTTTAACATTGTTATATCCGTCGTATCGGTCTACACCACTGCTTCCACCCAGACCGGTTCCGCTCAGCTGGTTCATGAACGGATTGGTAGCCATAGCCTGGAACGGAGTTATTCCTCCCAGGGGCAAATTCACTCCACTCATTGGTAGGTTTCTCGGTTGGTTCTGCAAACTATTTCCACCCATTCCTCCACCTCTGTTCCAGTCTCCAACTCCAGACTGGTTCCCTGAGAAGCTACTACTGACACTGTTTCCAGCAAAATGTCCTCCACTCTTATTTCCTGACCATGTTGATCCAGAATGAGAGTTTCCAACATGAGAACTTACTCCGTGAGAGTTCCCTCCATGTGAACTACCCGGATGTGAACTACTATGGTTGCCTCCAAGCCCCGAGGATCTTGAACCACTACCGGAGACGTGAGATCCTCCATGCGAAGGCCTTGAACTCCTGTAGTCTGATCCACCCATCCTACCAGAATCTCTGGTTGATCCTAAATCCCTGGAAGAGCCGCCTCTTCCACTTAACATATCCTTGTTACCATAATCTCTAGAACTCCCATGATCCCTGGATGCACCGCCGCCTCCCCCTCGTCCCAAGTTCATGTCTCGCCCGTTTCCTACGCTTCTAGAACTAGATTGAACATCTCTAGATCCCATCATTTCCCTGGAGGATCTTTCATACCTGTTGGACATGCCAGATCTGTCATCTGTTCTCCTCACACCAATGTCGAATGCACCTATGTAGTAATGAGATGTTGGACGAAATATGTAAGATTTAAACTAAAAGATCTAAGAGAGAGGATTAAAGTTTTTTAGGTCAATTTGATTTTTATAAAAATTTTAAACTTAAATTATTATTTTTTAACCTACCCCGACGATCAGATGTAAACTCTTCTCTTTGATTTATTCGCTTCCTTTCTCCGTGAAAGGGATCTCTGTCTTCTGCTTGTCTCTTGCTTCCTCTTCGATCATCTACAGCTCCGCGGCCACTCATCTGTTGACGTCTTAGACGTTCCAGTTCTTCCTTCTCTCTCTCCAACTTTTCCCGTTCCATTCTTTGACGTTCTCTCTCAAACTTCATCAATTCTTGTTTTTCTCTCTCTAATTTTTCTCTTTCCCTTTTCAACTCTTCTCTTTCTCTCCTCAGCTTGTCTTCCTCATCTCTTTGTCTTCGGATGGCTTCCTTTCTCTTCCTCTCGTCTTCTTCTGCTCTCCTTCTCTCTCTTTCTCGTCTTCGTCGCTCCTCCTCTCGTTCCTGCTCCTTTCGTCTCTGATCCCTAATATGGTTAAAAGTGAGAACAGGACCAGATGCTCTACTGTCTTCCTTCCTAGAGCTCCCTTGACGATCGGAGCGGCTAACATCTGAGCGTCTTTCATCCCTCCTAGATGCAGAGCGACGAGACCCAGCTCTAGCAGTATGATGGGACCCATGGTTTGAGTGGGATCCGCCAGCTCTGCTTCTGTCCTCTCGTCTAGAAACATCTCGTGAAGTGCTGCGCATGTTCTGCACTGTAACCTTTAAATCTTCTTTCTTTTCGTGTCTGTTAGGTCCACTTTCAGGGGTAGCTAGCTCAACTATAATCATGTTTCCTCCAAGCTCCGTTTTAGTGAGCTTCTCAACACATTTAGCAGCATCTTCTGGTGACGCCATTGTCACGTATCCGAAACATCTTGCACCAGAAGATCGAGCGTTTGTAACAATCTTGGCACCAGAAACTTTACCGTAGGCACTAAACAAAGTTTTAACTTCGGCAGCTTTGGTAGTGCTAGAAAGACCACTGACCCACAGGTTTCGAATTGTAGATTCGACATTCTTCTCCTTCTCAGTCTTGTTGTGAGTTTTAGAATCTCCACCATTTAGAGTTTTATTTGTCTGTCCATCTTTGGAACCCTCGTTGGAATCATGGCTGCCAATACTTTGATTTTCATCAGGGTTGACCCTCATGGAACTGTTTTCGCTTGGTGGCTTCTCCGACCTTGAGCTGAGACATATCGTATCCTTGCTTGTGAAGGGATACTTGACAGGGGCATTTTCTGGTCTAGGAGGTGACCCAGGGGCTGCGTTTATCTTATCTTCTTCTCCAAACAGGTTATCCTCGTCCCCAACCATAATATTTAAAGAATCTTCGTCCATATCCTTCTCTTCATTTCCTCCATTCTTAATCACATCCCTGTTTTCCTCTACATCAGATGATTTTTCAGGTTCAGCAGAAGCATCTTCAGAGATCGCAGTTTCCTCCTTGCTTGCAGTCATCACTTCTTTTTCATCTACAACTACAGGTTCTTCAATCTTCTCATCCTCTCTGACATTTTCTTCCTTCTTATCATCGGGACCTTCTTCTTTTGCTTCATCTTCTTTTGCTTCTTCTTCTTTTAATTCTTCCTCCAAATCTTCCTTTGCTTCTTCATTCTTCTGTTCTTCTTCGTTGTTAAAGATGAATTCCTCAGGTTCTACTCCTTCCTCTTGCAGAGCAACCTTAAGTCTGTCTGCGAGAACAGCTTTGACTCCACTGGTTTGCAGTCCTCGTTTCTCCAGCTCCACCTTAAGGTCTGCTACACGCAGCTCTTTTAACCTTTTAGGAGTATCCGACATATTTAACTGTTCAGTGTTATGCTGCTTCCTGAAAAAGGAAATCAAATAACCCCCAAAATATTAAATCCATTAATGTTTATAGCTTATAAGAGTTTTCAATACCTATCAACTTTATCTTTAACCAATTCCATTGTAAAAAGACCCACGAACAAGATATTGTGTCAAGTTTCTTTTTGATGATTCAAATTCTTGATTTTCTTTTCTGGTCCAATTATTCTTGAAATCTAGCAAATGTTGAGTCTTTGCGAGGAGGTCACGATTTGATCACCTCTGCTAAAATCGATTTTATTATTATCTCTGTGAAAATCAAGAATTCATACGTCGTAATCTTGACTTGGGTTTGCTTTAATGTGGACATAGGTTGAAGGGTTACAACTGTAAATGCAAGGAGAGCACGATGTAGGAATAATGGATTGATTTGTCAGACCTCGGGAAGATTTTTTAGGAATGTCTCATTTTTGATTTTTTCTTTTGAAATAAGGTTTATCATCTTATATATGTATATATATGTGAATAAATCGATTAATTTTATTTTGTAAGTTCACGATGAAGGTTTAAAGAACTATTGGAGAGGAAATACCTTAAAAATGTTAAAATATGTTAAACAAAACCCAAATAAAATTGTCAACGGTTCAGTAGTTCATAAGGTTTAAATTAACAGTTGAACTTAAGGCATATTTATTTATAAATTTGGCCTGATTGTCTATTTTAATGCCTGTAAACGTCCAAACGGCTCAACCAATCAGATCCAAAATATTTTGTGGCAACTCACCCAAGGAGAGGTATGCTGCCCTAGTGAACGAATTTAGCCACATGACCAATTATAACCATGTACAAAATTGATAGGAAAGGAGGGTTAGTCCAAAAATCGTTCTTTAGGAAATTAACGGAAAGGTTTATGGAGTATGGACTGTTAAAAGTAAAAACTTTTACTTGGAAAAATGTCAATTCTTTAAAATTTTAGAAATATATCAATGTTAACGGAAAAATACGAAAATTATGAGTTTAATAAATGCAAAGAAAATTATTAAAACCCTCACATTGTTGCTAGAAGAGGGGCGCAAAGCGTCTTAAACGCATTAAACTAAATGACTCTTCTTACCTTAATTCAACTTTGATTTCTTAGCAATCCTGGTTGCAAATTTGAAATATCCTAAATAAAAGGTATTCAACGTTTCAACAATGTAGTAAAAAAATAGCTCACATCAAATAATAATGTAGTAATGAAACCTTCTGTAGTAGATTTGACAAAAATCGCACTTCAAAAATTCTCAAACGAGTTGTTCAAAATCAAGGTATAAAACCTAGAGAACGATTTTTGGACCCCGTNATCAATTTTGTACATGGATCTTAAATGTAAGACATGTGGCCGTAGCGCTCGGCCCCCTAGCCTGTCTTAGCCGCAGCGCTCGGCACAGAAAGTGTCTTAACTTAACCTAACCCGTGGCCGCAGCGCTCGGCCCCCTAGCCTGTCCTAGCCGCAGCGCTCGGCACAGAAAGTCACTTAACCTAACCAAACCCTAAATAAATACTAATTTCGTCATGTACAAAATTGATATGAGGGGGGGGCTGGGGGGGTCCAAAAATCGTTCTGAGTCATAAATAACGGAATTTCAAATACATAACTATACAATGCAGATAAATGAAGATCATAATTAAAATTTGTTTACCTGGTGGAAAGTATTAATAAAGAGCAGCAATCATTTACACTTTTGCCTACAAATTTTAATGGCGTACTTAATCAAATCTTTTCTTGCTTGCGAGGCGGAGTAAAGTAAATCGATCCTAGCCAATGCATATATTTCTCGAGTCTACAAAATTGATGCTGTAACGATAGGACCTACGGAAATCCGCTATACTGGTATGGTTACATCGTCTATACGCAACATCCCTCTACTGAACTTCCGACCTACTGCAATATCGGACCTAAGCCAGCTGTTTCTTTTTGTACAGGGTGTCCCAAAAACATGGGAATTCGAATTCGATATCGTCTTTTTAAATAATTCTTTGATTTAGTATAGTGATACAGCTGTAATCTGTAAAAGTTTCGTCTGCTATGTTTACAATTTGTTTGTTTATGTTTTGACTGCGTACTTAGTAATTAACAAGAAAATTGCAGTTACAGAGTAAACTTGTCCGTTTTCACTGTTCATCGTGCTGAGACATTATAGACAATTCTTTATAGTCTTTTACCCTTTCCATAAAATAAACTCTGGCAGACATAATAATATTATATTGCTTTTGAAATTAGGTATTACAATGATAATTCATAACAAAGACGATATCGAATTCGTCGCTGAACTCCCATGTTTTTTTTTTGGGACACCCTGTATTATTTTAGGGTTAGGTTAAGACAATTTCTGAGCCGAGCGCTGCGGCTCGGACAGGCTAGGGGCCGAGCGCCGCGGAAAAGACAGGCTAGGGGGCCGGCGCTGCGGCCACAAGTCCATATAGCAGCTGTAAAACCACTTGCAAGTAGGTCGCATGTGTGGTATAGAGGATTTGGCCAGCGTNACTTGCAAGTAGGTCGCATGTGTGGTATAGAGGATTTTTTGGCGTAGGTCAGAAGTGGAGTATAGTGGATTTGCGTAGGTCGAAAAATACACCACCCGTATTCTTCATTCGAGTCTAGAGAAATGAATATTTATCAAGAAATGATTGCGGCATTTACAAGTTTACAATTAGAATTCCAGAAAACAACTGAACAAACAAAATGGCGTCAGTTTAAAAAATGTAAACACGGAACTAACCAACATTCCTCAAATGCTCAATTTCTCATTTTAAAGTTAAAATTACTAGACAATTAACATATCCGGGTAGATTTTCTATTTGCTGTGTCGTGAAAGTTTGATTTAAAACTCTGGGGGATGCAACATCGTTATCATGAAGGTTACTGTGACGTTCAGCACGGTGAAGATCGTGGTTCCCTGCGGTGATGGAGAACTCACAGTTAGGGAACTAACACAGCTTGCTACCACCAGGTTTATATATTTTTATGAATAAAATTTTACTTTAACTTTAGATACTATTTTATCGACGTTTTTTCTATTCGTAAAGATATTTATAAATTTTAACCCAGCCATGTTCCATAAAAACTCTCATTACAAAAATGTATTTATAGATGCATCTAAATAATACGTGTGCTTAATACTTAAGTTTTAATTTTGGTTTTCTTGGTGATTGTTTATGTTATTTTCTTAGTTTGTTTTTTATTGGGATAAACCAATTTTGTGCAAGATTTGGTAATTTCCTAGAAAACGATTATTGGACCCCCCCTCCTATCAATTTTGTACATGGATCTTAAATGTAAGACATGTGGCCGTAGCGCTCGGCCCCCTAGCCTGTCTTAGCCGCAGCGCTCGGCACAGAAAGTCACTTAACCTAACCAAACCCTAAATAAATACTAATTTAATTGAAAATTATTGAAAAAATGGTCATGTACAAAATTGATTGGGGGGGGGGGGGCCAAAAATCGTTCTCTAGGACAGACCCCGAGATTTTACTTAAAATTATTTTATTATATGTTCTAAAAACTCAGTTTTTCTTTTTATCCTTCAGTATCTATTGGGAGCATCTTCCGTCTCAAAAAGATTAAATCATTTTAATAACGCACATTTCTCTTATTAACTTTTGGTCCATGTTACAGGTATAAGAAAGCTACAGCTAAACCACGCCAGTCCTGGGTTAGCGTCCACAGTTTAAAAGCTAAGGAAGGTGGTATCTTAGACCCAGACGATCGTCTGGTCGACGTCTGTGATGACCGGGAGCAGCTTATCGCCTTCTATGACGAGGAAGGGATACCACAAGGCGGGGATGGAATGTCTGCTAGTTCGGACGAGTCCGAAACCAATTCTGGATACAGCAGACACGACAGCGAGGGGTTCAATGATCCAAGTGGTAATTCACTACAAGTGCGGAGAGGAAGTGAACCTGCTTTGAATCGTATTCAAGGTTCATCAACGCAGGACGGAGGGTATTATGATGATCATTCTAAACGGTGGAGCGCAGCTGTCATGAGCCGCGACATTAGATGTAGTAAAAATGATTTATCTGTTATAGATGAAGCGTCGTTCTTTAGTGAATCCAACCTGGATCCCAGGAAACTATCACCACTTCCACCTCCGTTCGAAAGAGGACGGGGCTCTGGAGCTGCCAGGGATTCCGACAGACCAACCCCGTTCTCTCGAGACTCCAACCGATTGTCTATTCAAATAGGGCATGAAGATAGTAGATGGCTGGAAGCTGCAGAGAAAGCTAACCAGGCCAAATCATTAACAAATCTTCAATCTCATGAACAAATATTTCACGAACGTCAACAGAGATCAATTGATGCAAAAATAGAAATGTTTGAAAATGCTAGTCAAAGAAAAGAACCTCTGGGAGGATCCAGCCCTCCCCACCCTCCTCCTTCTCAAATAAACCTAGAAAACTTGACAAGAGTTGTAATTCAAAATGAAATTGGACCTCTTGGTATACATGTTGTTCCCAGTGGAGATCCGTCTAATCCTGGATTAATTATCCAAGGAATAGAACCCGGTGGCCGGATAGACCGGGACGGTCGTCTAGCCGTCAACGATAGAATTGTCGAGATCAATGGCTACACACTTATAGACCTTCCGTTTAATAAAGCTCAGGAAATATTTAAGGAAGCATTGTTTGCGAAGAACCTAGAGCTGTTGGTTGAAAAACTTCAGTCTGAGTTAGATCAAGAAAACATGATAAATTCTGAATATTTTATGTCAGATGAGAATAAAGAGAACATAGACAATGAAAAAGAAGGATTCGGGTAAGTGAACAAAGATTTTGTGGTTTGGGTTTTTTAGGTGGTTTTGTACGGCCATTTTTTGTAAACCATCATTTAGTCATTTTATCTTGGTCACTATTGTTCTAAGATTTTTAAAGAAAAATAATACAAAGTGCCCTTAAAACACCCGCAGGGTTATTTTTGGAACACCCTGTATATATTTGTTTTTATAGCTTTGAGCTAATTTTTGCGTTACAAGGGAGAAGGTTGTGTGTGCTTGATTTAAATTCCTCTTTTCGCACACCCCTGAATTAATAAATGTATTTAGAAGTCTGGCAAGAAGATATGCCCCTGGCAGCAAGCTCACCAGTGCAGTACAAGCAGCTAATACTAGAAAACTTGGGAGAAAGATATTAATAAACCTAGTTAAGGTAATTAATGTTTAAAGTTTATCAAAATTGTACTACAAATATGTGGGTAGTAATAAAAATACAGATCTTATCAGCATGCTTCGCAATTATAAAACTATTTTTATTAAATATTTTTTTATTGATTTCTCTGATAACTGTTAACATTAAGCATTTTATACACGAAATGTAAATTCAACCGAAGAAAAGAAAAAACACATTAATCTACTGAAATCATATAACACATATTTTCAGGGTCCTCATGGATTAGGCTTTAGTATAACCACACGAGATATTCAGTCCGGTGGTGTAGCTCCAATCTATATCAAGCACATCCTTCCTAAGGGAGCCGCTATAGAGAATGGTCAACTGAAACCCGGAGATCGTTTGCTTGAAATCAATCAACTCTCTGTTGACGGTAAAAGTCAGGTTGATGTTGTTGCCATGCTCAGGAATATCCCCCAGCAGGGACAGGTTGCTCTGCTGGTCTCTAGACAGGAGAGGGTTGAAGAGATTGAACAATGTAATACTCTGGATAGAAAAGAAATGACTAGAAATACTCCACTGAACCCCTCCTTTGCGATGGAAGATACAAACAGTTCATCTAAAAGCAGTACAGTTCCCAACAGCGAAGAATCTGAGGATTTCTCCTCAATTTCTCCAGACCTTCAAATGAACAAAGAAGGAGAAATTGTTTTTCCTTGGAAACATCGTGAAATTCTTACTTTAGATATTCCTGTGCATGACACGGAGCGTGCCGGTCTCGGAGTGTCTGTCAAGGGAAAGACAACTGGAGGAGGCACGAAGGGTATCGTTGATCTTGGGATATTTGTCAAAAACGTGATAAACGGCGGCGCCGCCTCTCGAGACGGTCGTTTGAAGACAAATGATCAGCTAGTCAATATTAACGGTATATCTCTACTTGGCAAAGCAAATTGTGATGCCATGGACACACTAAGGCGAGCAATGCACGAAGAAGGTCCGACACCCGGAGTTATTACACTGACAGTTGCCCGACGGCTAAATGTTGGATCTTCAATGAATTCAAGTATGCGATTAAGAAGTACGGGACGGGAATCTGTTACTAGCATGTTAACCTCTAGCTCGGGAGATGATAGCTTTAGAGAGCACAGGATTGGCCAGGACAGTTTGAATAAAAGCGGGTTAAATAACTCCTCCTTAAACGATACATCCATAATGTCCAACAATGATACAGTAATTTATGTAGAAAAACCTAAAACCGCAGTATTTGACAACTTTATAGCTCCTGCTGTACCAAGAAACCCAGTAGTAGACAGATTAATGGGACGGAAGGATAAACAGGTGGATGCGGGTCTGAGAAACGATAGTTACTACAGAGCAACAGGGCACGATACGTGGAATGCAACCCAGCTCAACCTCATGGATACTACTGATAGTAAATTTCAAAGTCCGACCGTTCATCAGGTTCCTGGAGAAACTGTTATGATTGAACAGTACGTTGAAGGAAATAAAGTAACAGCTAACTCAAAATTTAACAGACCCCACTCTCCGGATGGTTGCGAAGGAGCTTCTGAAAAGGACTCTGATATCACCGTTACTGATGTAGCATACGCAAGTCAGACATCTCTAGAGGAAGCGTCGTTTGCTTTTGCTCGTGATCAGCCAGGTCGTCAGTCGATGAGTGAAAAACGTCATGCAACGCTTGATGCTAAATCCACGGACACGTATCAGAGAAATAAGAAAGCAAGACAAGAGAGAGAACAGACTACTGGAGGAATCATCGGTCCAATGTTGGGTATGAAGAAGTCCAGCAGCCTGGAGTCCCTGCAGACTATGATGACAGAGATGAAGATGGAGAGTGGAAAGCAGGCGAACCGTGTGAAGACGAGTCGTGTGGTTCGAGGACGAGGTTGTAATGAAAGTTTCCGAGCTGCTGTAGATAGAAGTTATGAGGCCCAAGATAATGAGGATCAACCAGGTACAAAGAATAAATGTATATTTTCTATTAAAAAAGTAAAAACGGATTTTCAGCTGGCAGAAGTTGTTAAAATCTTTGGCACGGTTTCCATTACAAAACATTTATTTTTCCAGAAATATCTTTGGGGAAAAATTATAATTTTCATGTTTAAAAAGATTAAAGAAAGGCTAAAAAAATTCCTATCCTTAACTTATCCAATTAATTAATTCCCCCTAGATCCTGAGATTATTGATACCTTCGACCGCGCTGAATACCGACAGTCAGGAAGTAGTCTGGATTCTAACAACGATAAGAAGAAGAAAAATCAAAAGCTGTTCAAAGGTTTTGGCATGTTCAAGTAAGTTTAAACTTTTGTATTAAATTATGTTTGAATCAACATTTTTAAATTTTATAACTTTCCTAAAAATTAGATCAAAATGTATGAAATATTCTATATCTTGAGGACAAAAAGCCGCCATGTTTTATATGAGATGGTATTATACAGTTTCATACTAGCAGCTAGTGGTTAAAATCCGCAACATTTCGGCTTTCCGGATCCGGATCCGGATCCGGATCCTCAAGAATATGCGGATCCATGGTCCGGATCCAACGGTCAAAATATCAATTAAAAACTGCTAACAAAAGTCTGAACTGTTGAAAAAAAAGAGATTATCAAAAAAAAAATTGTTGTATCTGAAAAGATTTTAGCATAAAAATAACGAGGAAAAAGGGTAGAAAATAATTTGAGAATTCTTCTGCTAATAAAAAATGATCAAATCTCAAAGATATATTTATGATCTGGATCCAGATTCATTTTTTCCAGTGCGAATCCAAGATTCGGGCCCGGATCCGGATCTGCATCAAAATTAAATGGATTGTAAGCAGTGCTTTCTTTAAAATTTGTAACTGAGTACATTTATTAGTACTTCTGTCGGTTGACCGAAAGTCTAACTTTTCCATTTGAAATAATATTTCTTGAATATATTATATTTTAGATTTGGAAAACAACGTGCTAAGAGCACTGATGCTATGCGGAGTAGCGGTAGAAAAACTCCTACTCCAATACCTGAACGAGATCACTCCTCCTCCCGGAAGACTCCCTCGGAAGAACTGGATCGGAAGGACGAGGATGCTAGAGAACGAATGCTGCATGAGCAGGCAAAAATTCAGCAGCACTACAAGAGATTACTGCAGCAGAGACAAGAATCTGAGAACTTTGATCCTCCAGCACAAGAAGAGAGATCCGAGAGCGTGTATAGTGGTGAACCTGCTCTGCCCGCTAGTCTAGCTGCTGCGCGTCCAGGGAGTAGATCTGGAATATCGGGAACCGCGACAGATCCTAGGTTCGCAAACTATGAAGAGATTCAGAGGCATTTAAATAGACGACAAGCACAATATCATTCACAGGTATTATTTTATTTAAATCTAGCACTTAATTAGCAATTTGATGGTGATTTACATGAAATCTCGATTTAATTTATTCTAATTTATTTAGTTCCTAAAAATTTATTTTTATTTTTAACAACTTAAATATATTTCATGTTAGCTTGAATCTCACATGGTTTTAATAATAACTCCTCTTTAAAAAAAAAAAAACTAAAGAACGTTGTGTTTTCCTAGATTTAACCCATTCGTAAATATGGGTCGGATGAAACCAATTTTTATCTTTTTACCTCCAGTATTGGGATACCAATATTGGACATTTCTAAAACCTATTCTAGACAAAATATTTTTAATTTCATATATTCTTATTATTTTATTCGCATAAGAAAAAAAATTTTATCATGATTATCAACTTGTGGATTTATGACCTTTCTGTTTCAAACATTTTTCAAGAAGCTCTCGGCTTTCTGGTGCAAAGTCAATAATGCCCTCTCGATGCGAAAGGGTTAAAAAGACTTATTTATTATATGATCAAACTATTGCAGAGAAGAGAACACGCTACTAGGTCGGAGAGACCTGTCTCTAACTTTTACGAGTATGAATCCGTCCAGTCCGCCATTAATCATGGTCGTCAGCATAGTGGCGGCTTCCAGCATCCTAGTGGACACCCATCATTCCCTCCGAGTAGGGCGGAGTTTTCTCCGGTCCGTAGTTCAGGGCGGAGACCTCAGAGCAGAATATATCTACCAAACGAAGGTTTCTGTTTTTTATTTAAATATTGCCGCTGCCTTCAATGTGAATACAATACATCTTAATGATGGAAACGAGAGTATTATATATATTTATAAAGTTTTAATCTCTGTTTGTTTGTCAGATCATAACTCAAGAACCCCTGAACCGATTAGCCTCAAATTTTGATTGGGGAACTCGTGAGAACCACGGGAATGTTTTTAGTTTAGTCTAGTTTTGAGATTCTAAGTTTTTAGTGAAAATTTAGTTACCTGGTAAAATCGACTATGTGCGGGTAAACGGCGGGATTAACTATGGGTAACCTGGGCAGCGCCGGGTTCCCAAGCTAGTAATTTATAAAACTAAAATGTGTGTATAAGAATTGGATCATTATTGTACTAGAACTGGTTGTCCTATAACTGCAACAATAATAATAATATTTTGGCAACCTGGGAAACATTTAAGTATCCTTCTCTTAATGGTATTCAATGGCTCGTATATTGTTTTTGCCATATATGTAATGGTAACCCGTGGGCCACTTGATAAAAATGCTCTAATCCATCTTGCACCAGTCCTTAATTTTTTTAAATACAATTTCTATTTAAGTTAAAAAAAAATTTAACTCATCAAGAATTGTTCTTATTTGTATTACAACAATGTAAAAAAAGTCAAAACAAATTAAGATGGATATCAAAGTGTTTGTCTTGAAAAACTGAATTCAGAAATGTATTTTGTAAAATCGTAAACGAATTGTCAGGGCATCAAAAATAGAGTTTTTTAGTGTTACTTGGAATTAACGAAAAAAAATTAAATCGACGATTTATTGTGTTATTAAACTTTTATTTCATTTCTTCTTTTTTCTTTTTTTATTTATATAATGTTGCTTTGCTTTTGCAAAAAAAGATGCTACTTTTTCGAAGAAAAAAAATCATCCTTAGTAGAAGTCGATCATCATAACCAAACTGTTTTAACAAATTTAAAATAGTGATATTGTTTAGGTCCACGTTTAAGTGTAGCTCCTCTACCTAGCTCCAACTTTCAGTTCTCCGGTAGTAAGGACTATGATGAGTACAGAGGAGGAGAGATGGAAGATCCCTATGCCAGGGTTCTATATGGAGCTGAGAGAGTGAGAAACCAAAGGTTTCCAACTTCTCAGTCAACCTCTAGACTACAGTCACACCAAGGTAAGCTTTCAAACAAAATTCAAATCAAAGACAGAGGGTTTTCATCGGGGAAAAAATATTGGAATTTTTTGTTTTCTGCAATAATAATCTCTTGTTAAAGATTTATTTTGTGATTTAAAAAAAATCTTTAAATAAAACAGTATTGTAATGTTTTTATGATACAAACAACAAACTTTTTTTGGACTATAAAACTTGATATATTGTAAAATCCAGATTTTAAATAAGTCTGTAGACCAGTTTTGACTCATGCTATTGTGTAAAATCTAAAAAATTAACTTTTTAAATGTCTAATCAATTATTTATTTTATTTTAGTGCCAAAGCTGAATGGCTATGTCCCGTCCCTTCCTCCTGGATCCAAGGTTTGAAACTAAGTGGCCTTCAGACGAAACTACATTCCGTTCTTCATCCTCGCTGTACATGGATCTAAACCATCCTTTCATTTATTCATCAACTCATAGATTCATTCATCCATACATTTATTCATCCTATTGTAATATTGATATTAAGTAAATCCTTGATTCTGATCAAATGGAAAATTAAAATATTTAAATCTAATATTGCCTTTTATTAGCAATCCATGCATTTTATACACAGCGAGGTGCCTTAGCTATATTTTTATAAATGCTAGTTCTCCACCTTGACGTATTGTGATCTTTCCATGAAAGAAAATTTTTTATAATATTTTCTACTCCGAGTAACGTATTTGTTTGTAAAATTAAGAAAAACGATCAAACCTGATTTTTTTGGTAATCGAATGTATTTATATTGCGACGATAATATCTGATAATTTGTTACAATTTTTACCTATTTATTTGACCAATTTAAGGTTTACACTTTTATTCCTCGCTACGGGATGATTTGTTTCCTGTATCGCGCCCTGACAATCCAGTAATCTGTAATACGTCTGTAATATGTAAACTGTAATCTGTACCTAGCCTGTTACTGATTTCTTTGCAATCACACGCAAATATATCTTGAACTAAAAATAAGTTTTTAACTGTTTTTGAACAAAACTTGTTAAGTCAACTATTTTTGCGAGAGAAGAAGTTTAATATTTGGAAAAGGTTCTCGAGACACGTAAGACCTAAAAGCTGACTTATGGTGGGGGGTGTAGTAATCCCATAAATATAGTTATATTTATTTAAATGGGAGATAGGAGTTTTATGATTGTTGTTATAAGAAATATGGTACAAATTTTCCTTATTGCATAGTAAAAATGCTATTCTTGTAGCGCTCAGCCAACTTCCCTATTCTTTAAAAAAAAACAGCCTAAGCCAAACACTTTCAGATATGATTTTATAATATTCATATATTGAATTCAAATCAAAATTTTAAAAGGCCACCCAGACAGGACAAGAAAAATAGTCGTTGTTTTGTGAGCACGTGCATCTAACTATATAAAAGCCTAAGCTTGTTGGTACCTTAGTAGTCGAGTACACTCCGATCCGACCTAGAAGGAACGGAACTAAAGGTTTTCCGATTTTTTTAAAAAAAGGTAAGGTTAGGTGGCGGGGCGCTGGATCTGGGCTAGACGTAGACGTAGTTTTAATTAGACACATTCGATATTCTTAATGAAAATTACACTAAAATTAGTTCAATTACCCCTTAGGTCGGTTTTCTTCAGATCAGTTTCTATCAATAAAAAAAATGTACAAAATCTTGTACATCGTTTTTTAATATATGGATTTTCACATTTCAAACACATTAATTAGCATGTAGACTAGATTATTAATGTAAGTACAGTTGAGGTTAAGAATTGGTTAGTAAGAGTAAACTCTGGAACAAGAATGGATACTGTGTACTATGTAGTGCCAAGGGAAGATAAAAATTACTTGGATGGACAAATAATATTATCATAACTAGGTAATTGGCAGATAGAAGGAAAAGATGGACCTTTAAAAGAATAAAAAAGAAAACAAGATCAAATATAAAATAAGACTGTAAGATCAAGTTTAAGTTTAGAAAACAAGAGGGAATAATTAAATCAAATAAAACAGAGATCAAGTTAACAAAAGATATAATTAGTAGAATGATCATAAATTACAAAAATAAAGTAAAAGCTGAAATTTCATGAAAGAATAAAAGCAAACAAAGAATTAGTAAAACATTATTTAAAAAAATAAAAAATGAAGATAACAAAATTTTAAATTGAGTAAACCGGAACAAAAACAGAAAAGGGATTAAACCATGAAGAAAAATCGATTAAACTGGCTTATAAAAACAGATGCAGGTATTTTTTAATAGAACATGAACTAAACAAATATTATTCCAATTCTATGAATAAAGCATCAAGAAAAACAACGAAAAAGTAAAATACAATAAAACGTAGAATGAGAAGAGGAAAATAAGATAAATCAGAAAATGAAATCAATGATAATATCTTACCTTGTAGTACATAATTGCATCCACGTGTACAGTTACAGAATCTTTAGTTAGAATCTAGAAATGTGATGAATAAATAGGCGCTACGACATCTGCTCTATTTCCATTTGCTCTATGTTCATTTGCTCTAGTTCCATTTGCTCTATTAACCATTTGCTCTATAGCTCATAGATCACGACGTTTGCTCTATATGTCATCTGCTCTATGCGTTCATTGATCTATGACATAACACGTCATTTGCTCTATAAACATTTTTATGACTGTGATGGTCCAATTGCTCTACTCAACATCTGCTCTATGAGTAAACACGTCATTTGCTCTATTAACATATTTTACAAATATCTAATCATATTAAAACTATATTTTTACAATTTTACATTTTACAATTCTTCTTACAGTTTCATTATTCCGCCAACTTCCCGGAGTTAGTTTGTTGTTTAGAGTAGAATAAATATAGTTTTCATATTAGGTTTTTTTACCCCTCTTATTATTGAGCAGTCTCGCTGTCATGATGGACTTTGAAGAACTGATGAAAACTGCAATTTGCGAATTTTCCAAAAAAAATTCCCGCATTTCATAGTCAAGTTACGCTCAGGAATTCCAATCAAAGCTATTTCAAAGTGTATTTTTAGGTTATAGAGCAAATGACGTGTTTAGTCATAGAGCAGATTGAATATAGAGCAAATGACGTATAGAACAAATGACGTATAGAGCAAATGACTTGATAGAGCAAATGGAACTAGAGCAAATGACCATAGAGCAAATGGAAATAGAGCAGATGTCGTAGCGCCGAATAAATAAATGGAAAGTTTAGTGCGTAAATAATAATGCTCAGTTACATTTCATATAATTACACTTGCTATAATTACATTTATATAATTGTACATTTCGTATAAGTTACATTTCCTGTAAAGTTACACTTTTTATAATTACACTTTCTATAGTTACATTTCCTATACTTATATTTGCTAAAATTTATATAAATTTCACATTTATGTAACCACCGCGCTCAGCCCAGAAATTGTAGCTAAACCTAACCTACCCCAACATAATGTGTTATTATAGGAATGGAAATTATAGGAAGTGTAACTTTATATTAAATGTTACCATATAGGAAATGTAACCATATAGGAAATGTAACTTTAGCAAGTGTAATTATTGTAAGTGTAATTATATCAAAAGTCATTATAGCTAGTGTAACTATATGAAATGTAACTGAGCCAAAGTAGATTGTGTAATGCATATCTGTTTGGGAAAGTAAACCGTTAAATGCATATATGCAAGTGAAAGTAATCTGTTTAATGAATAACAAATATATGGGATGCATAAATATTTGGGAAAGTAAACTGTTTAATGCATTAGTGTATTGGAAGGTTAACTATACCATGCATTAATGTAGAGAAAGTGAACTAAATGGAGGTTTATTTAAAATTACGCGACCAGTCTCTTTAAGGCATAAGGTTATGGGAAAGGGAACAGTTAAATGCATAAATGGATGTAAAAGGAAACTATTATCAAGTATAAAACTCAAAAATGTGCCGTTACAGCACATAGTTTTTATTCTAGACGGAGTTTTATATTAAATTGAATATTCAAAACTTTGAACTAAATTCTTATAATTCTCAATACACCTTTTAAATATGCACGTAGTGGAGAGAAAATTTGATATATCTTCCATAATAATATAAAATAATGATAAATAGATTCAGAATACATTACTTGATTAAAATTTAGTCAAGATGATAAACAATTTTCGGAAGTTGTCCCATTTTGTTGCTATTTTAAAGGTTTGTGAGGGCAATAAAAACCATTAGGTTAATTATTATATGGCTTTTTGAGTTTAACGCCGCGAAAGATGGCCCAGATTTATAAAGGATTCAATCAATCAATCAGACTTTTAGGGACCTTTGGCTGTAGGTTTACGAGTTTAGTCTATGAATTTAGATTTTTGAGATTTTTCTATGACCCAAAGAAAGGATTCCAAACATTTACGTTTTTAACTATTTAGCACGATATTGAACTATGTTTTTACTTAAAATTTGTTGACAACCTTGTGTAACGTCTGTTGTCATATTAGCTGAAGCCGGGGAATTCTCTTAACAAGTTGAATACAATAATTAGATATAACAGATCCTCCATTAGACTAATTATATTATACTTAGGAAGGAGGCAGATTTACACCTGATTACAGTACATCAAATCAATTTCAAATCTCTAGAATTATTCGAATCCCAAACTGAAATTCTAAACCATGTGCCAACAAATTCTAAAAGATCTTTGTTTGTTTTCTGTTCAGGGCTCAACAAGATTTAAAGATAAAGTTTTGCGTAAAAATTTTTAATTTTTATGGGAGTTTCGACAAAGTCAAGTCATGTTCTCCTTCGAGGTAAACGATTATTTAAATATGTAATCCAAAAACTGTCAGCAAACCAGAACAGAATTTGAACCGTTGATGGTGTGCCCCCCTTATCGACCATGAATCGAAAAAACGCTTTTAAAAGCTGTAAACAGCAATCTTAAAAATCGCAAAACTTTGAATGGAAACGGTTTTTTGTAAGAGTCAACGAGGAATAAACTATCCAAGCGAAATATTTACAAATGTTCAGGACTTGTTTTGAAAACCAAAATCGTGAGCAGGAAGTTCAAATAAGTTTTAAAAAATGAGCGTGGAACTAAGATTTTATTTTTATAACAAATATTTGCATTATGGAAACAATATGTAAAATACTCTACAATACAATTATTCTTGTGTGCAAACTAAGAATTAAAAAATACTGTGAAGTGCGCCATTTACACATTATATTAGTTTTAAACTGATAAAATAGATAATTGATTTTTATACACTGTTTTTTATTCTTTATAGAATACATACAAACAAAAGAAGTTTAGATGAATTTTAAATAGAAATTATATGAGTGAGGTTTCAATGAATAAAAAATGAATTTTTTAAAATATAAAGGTTATTGTTTACAAAAATCATGATTTCCTGAAAGAGCTGACTAATGAGGACAATATGTCTACAGGCACTGGGAATACAATTGTACTGTTCTTCTCAGCAGAAATATTGTTTAGAGTTTGCAGATACCGAAGCTGAAAATAACAAATGAATAAAATACAACAATTTCTTATCATACCGCAAAAATCTGCTTCGTGCACGTGTGTAATTAATAATATGTAATCAAAATTTAATTCATTTTTTCTGTATCTTTGACTCATGGTTCACATTTAATTACACATTCCAACTTCCATAATTTTCTTTTTAGTCTGTTCAAGGAATAATGAAAAATGTCTGTACCTGAAGTGCAGCTGGGGATTCACATATAACTTCAGCTGCGTGTCTTAGTGCCCGGCTTGCCTTGTGTTCACCCTCAGCTGCTATAACCTGAAGTAATTAATCCAGGAATGCATTTCAACATATGCATATCACACAAATATTTACTGTTTATATCTTTAAATTCAAATTACAGTTTATTTTCATACTATTTTAAGACAAGGTTTCTAGACAAAACATGACATTTGATAAACAATTTTAATGTATTGTCTACTTAACTTTAGATGAAACTTTAAAAAAGAATGATAAAAACGATCTTAACATTTACTACATATTTAACATTTATCTGGGTGAAAATTAACTACATATTTAACATTTATCTGGGTGAAAATTAACTTATCTGGGTGAAAATTAACAACATATTTAACATTTATCTGGGTGAAAATTAACTACATATTTAACATTTATCTGGGTGAAAATTAACTATATATTTAACATTTATCTGGGTGAAAATTAACTACATATTTAACATTTATCTGGGTGAAAATTAACTATATATTTAACATTTATCTGGGTGAAAATTAATTACATATTTAACATTTATCTGGGTGAAAATGGTGACGAGTATGAAGTTTATCTATCTGCAGTATAAATAAGGCCATTTTCTTTCTGGTCTTTGTTTAATTTGAATTTTAGAAAAACATTCAGGTTAATTTTAAAAGGTTTTCAAAATCCAAATTGTTAATTGGATTAAATACCTTAGCTCTAGCCTCACGAGCTGCTTCTGCTTCTGCTGCCATAGCTCGTTGTAGTTGTTGGGGTAGCCTCACATCCTTTCTGCATCACAACAAATTATTTAGTAAAGGAAATGATTTGTGCCAAATTTTAAATCCTTATATCTTTGCTATTTTTGATATTATTATTACATAAAAAATAAGTTTTTACTGTCAAAGGTTTACACCATCATCTATTCATATATTTTTTTATTTTAACAATTGTCTTTATTTTTATTTACGTATTGTATATACCAAAAGGCCCCGAGGAGTGTAAAAAACTCGCGATAATATGATAAAAAACGAAATACTATTAATATTTGAGGTATAGCTTTAGATATATCTAAAATATGTTTAGAATTGAAGCAACGATTGATAAGTATGGAATTTTTTTATTATACTTGGCTTATTAAAATTTAAGTATTTTGTTGGGAGTGATCGCGAAAAATAAACGGGGGCATTATTAGACTGATCCCGAATTAAATTCGATATTGATCGCCACTAATTTTCCTTTAGATCGTGTTTAAACAAATCCCAACCCTACTCTCTAATACTAGAATTTTATTTCTATCGGTTGCGTCCATAAGGAGAAAATGGTTTAAAACGACTCATACCGAAGACCCATACAAATCCACGGAGTTGATTTATTTTACTAAGACCGTAGATAATTCAATTAAAGTTATAATTGTCAAATTCGATATTTTAGTGATTTCATTAAAACATTAATGCGAAAAAAACTTACACTTCGACTCTCTCCACCTTGACTCCCCAGGGATCGGTTGCCTCGTCAAGAGAGATCTGCATATCCTGGGCGATAGATTCTCGTTCAGATAGAATATCTCCCAAACTCTTAGTTCCCAGAACATTCCTAAAATATTGGATACTGAACATCTGGATAGGCAATTTATTCATTCATTTATTTTTTTCAATATTTGGGCATTTTACAGGACTTAAAGGGACTGTAAGCGTAATTTCAAGTGACCCTTGAAAGTTTTTTTTAAAGGAATAATTAGACGTCAAGGTTTTTGTTTCTTTAAACTGTTTCATGTTCTTTTGCAGTTTCTCTGCAAAAGTGACTAGCGCAATCCTTGTTTGCGAGAAGCAACGGAGAAACTCAAAGAAATAAACACTTCTCGAGTCAGAAGAACGACGGGTTCGAAAGGTTTCGAGAGTACCAATGACAAACCGGGCATTGCCAGCTGTGCAATTACGCTTGCAGTCCTCTTAACGAATCCTCTAAAGATATATAATTTATGCACATTGGACACTTCAGTTCTGATTAAAACCACGAATAATTTGATAAGGCTGCTCTTCTTCCACTGAATATCAGTTAAACATTTATTCATCATTTTTATCCTCATTTCGGTATATTTTCAGTAAATTAAATCATTAGATTAGTTCTTGAATTAGTTTCTCTAAAAAATAGCAAGAATTTGTTTTAATTTGAGGTTCATGGAGTCATAACAAGCTGGGAAGCAAGCTATGACATTTTATAGAAAAATTTGGTCTGAACTGACTAAATAACTAAAAGTTAAGAATTGGGAAATTACCATTTATGTTAGAACAGGCAGTTATTGATGTAGTTTTATAAAACTGCTTACTTGTCTATACATATATAGTTGTGTACAGTATTCGAAGAAAATACATGATTTCTTTTATACAATGATATCTATTTTTTTTTTGCTGTTATACGTTTTTTTAATATTTTTATATTACGGTTTCTTTTTATATCTTTTGATTAAAAAATTGACCTAAACTCAAATTTTCTTATCGCATATATCCTTGTAATATGATTGTGTACACCTTTGATATTTAAAACTTAGACTATTTTGTATAACATATTTTATATTTTGAAATAACAAAGGTTTGTATACGACATCAGGTTGATAAGATATAGGAATTAGAGTTTATAACAAAAACTCAATTCTTTCGAATTTTTCGATATTTGAATAACTAGCCTGTCACTATATTACTGTTAGCTAAAATCTATAGCCCACAAAATAAATAATAACACATTAACACATTACACAGAGTCTAAACGTATATCTAGAGCAGAAAAACTTTGCATTAAGAAGATGAGTCGTATGTTTGTTCTACCGTAATAAACACACAAACTAACAATATTCACTTCCTAACATAAACTTCCCATATTCCTCTTAGAATTCAGCAATCCGCACTAACAATAATGGTTAGAAATTTGGAAATGTGCACTATACAGTGTACACTACATATACATTGGGAGCTTCTCTTTTTTTAAATTTCTAAAAAGTTCAAATATAAATAAGCTGAATATAGTCGATTGCTGTGCCATAATTCACAATTCACTAATTTTTAATACATGAAAAAAAAATTATTTTCCACACAAAACTCAAGTTAACTTATTTTAGTTCAAATTTTGTCAG
This sequence comes from Eurytemora carolleeae, assembly GCF_000591075.1. NCBI lineage: Eukaryota > Metazoa > Arthropoda > Copepoda > Calanoida > Temoridae > Eurytemora > Eurytemora carolleeae. The sequence goes on from NW_019396035.1 coordinate 75,451, forward strand.
CTTGTTTCTTAAGCTTAGCTTGTTTCCAAATGAACCAGAGGAATTGCAAGGTGCCAAAGTCATATTGTAATTCATTAAATGGCGCAAGTAATAAACCGGAGTGTAGTAGCAGCAAGTAGTCTGGTAGATTGTCCGTAATCATCTACATTAGCTATACAGGATGTTGCGTTGTTCACCTAGAAATCATATTTACCATTTTAAGAAGCAGAAAAGTAATTTAATTTAAGGGTTGGTAAACAAAATCAAACTATTATCTTTCTAAGATTGCCAGATAACCCATCTATTAAAAACATTGTTTCGAGGAGCGAAAAACCAACGATTTTTCAGATACCAGTAAAAAATTATTTTTTAAAACCTACTTCTCAGCGATATAAATTTCTGGGCTTAATCTTGTTTTGGCCTTTTTGTTAAAGAATTCTCTTTACAGTGATAAACAGATGTTTACGAGGATTAGAGTTTAAATGTTTTATTGAGAATTTATATTTAATTTAAAACTTTTCAATTTAAATATTTTTTTAATAAAGTTCACTATTGACCAGTTACACGAACCAATACTTTTTATAATTTTTTATTAATCAGACATATTCACATGGAATTCTGTCAATAATGGATTACAAAACCCAATATTAAAGGGACCGTTCACTTTTACCCTAAAATTACCCAAAAAAGTGAACGGTCCCTTTAAGCAAAAATAAATATTTAGAATCAAGCAAATAAACGTATTAAATAAATATCACCACCTACAAATATTATATGAACACTGGCCAGTCGCCATAACTTTTTATAGTTTTCTAATTCCTATATTTTTTAAACTTGATGTTGTAGACCTATGAATTCTGACAGATCAAATTCTGAATTTACAATATCAAAGGTCTGCAACATCAGGTTGCAAAGATATAGAAAATAAGAGTTTGTGGTAAGTGGATCAGTTCCAATTGTAATTGTAAACTTTTAAATAATTTGTTTGAAAAAGTTTATTTTAAAATTCACAATGTATTAGAACAATGATTATTTCCTCTGTAGGAAAACATTGAATTTTTTGAGAAATATTATTTTCCAGCTTTTTTAGTGCTGCAGTTGGGACAAATAAAGTATTTTGGGATTCATGAAAAAATTGTTAATTCCGTTTTAAAATCATTTAATTTAAACTTAAAACCTCAATATCGATGAAAACAAATGCGCAATACTTCTCTGATGTATTTATTTAGTAAATGATCAATTTAATCATCTCCTCCAAAAGCTCAAAAATAATATCAATGATAATATCTTACCTTGTAGTACATAATTGCATCCACGTGTACAGTTACAGAATCTTTAGTTAGAATCTAGAAATGTGATGAATAAATAAATGGAAAGTTTAGTGCGTAAATAATAATGCTCAGTTACATTTCATATAATTACACTTGCTATACTTACATTTATATAATTTTACATTTCGTATAAGTTACATTTCACATAAAGCTATACTTTTTATAATTACACTTTCTATAGTTACACTTCCTATACATGTATTTGCTAAAATTTATATCAATTTCACATTTACGTAACCACAGTTCTCAGCCCAGAAATTGTCTAAACCTAACCTACCCCAACATAATGTGTTATTATAGGAAGTGTAACTTTATATTAAATGTTACCATATAGGAAATGTAACTTTATGGAAAATGTAACTTTACCAAGTGTAATTATTGTAAGTGTAATTTTATCAAATGTAATTATAGCTAGTGTAACTATGAAATGTAGAGAAAGTGAACTAAATGAAGGTTTATTTGAAACTACGCGACCAGTCTCTTTAAGGCATAAGTTTATGGGAAAGGGAACAGTTAAATGCATAAATGGATGTAAAAGGAAACTGAATGATGAATGATATAAACCCTCTAATTCTGAAACAGTAATAGCACAAAGTAACTTTCCCCTTGGTTTATTATACAATGATTTATTCTGTAGAGCGAGGTTATATATATATATATATAAATTTACAATATACAATATAGTTGTGTGAACTATTTTGCTCATATATATTGATCTATTACATTAATTATATTTCGTCGTATAAAAACAGGTGTATAAAATACTAAATTAAAATTTCGTGATGTCTTTAAACTTCCAAGTGAAATAAGATTGCAAAACGAATCATATTTTACAGAATAGTGAAGTTTTTTTTATGTTGTTCCAAAGTCCAAATTAAAGCATCTAAGAGAATCAGATAATAGTGTACGTGTACACTTCTTAGTAAATCATCTTTTACCATATTACTAGTTTGAAAGCGCGCCTAAAACTTAAAATACAATTTTGGAAACCTAGTCTCAATGATATTGTAATATCAAATTGAATATTAGTATGAGTAAACGTAATTTCATGTGACTCGTCCATTTATAAAGAGGCATAACCGATTCACATCGGTTCCCTGGCAACTTTTCTCTCATCAAAATCAAGTATGAATGAACTATCCTGATCTACAAGCTGAAAATAGATTTTTTTCAATCGTGGTTTCTCTTCAAAACTAACTTTCGGATTTATTCACAAGATACTTAGAAAACGACAATATCTTTCTTATTGTTACTCAAATAGATAGATTTAAAGGTTGCAGTTGTGAATTTGAAATGCCACTCTTAAAATGGAGAGTTACTTTAAATTACGTCTACATTTCCTTTAAAGTGGAAATCTCAATGTTCACAATTGATGGAACCCAAAAAACGAAATCTCGGGTTTTCTCACTAAATGAAAATTAATATATATTTTATTTGTTTATTTTTTCATTCTTATCATTCATTCATTATTTTTAGTTAATTACCTCTTGGGGTGGAACATCAAATGTAAGAACTCTCATATCAACCTGAACAATATTAAATACAAAATTCTCTTAAGTTTTGGTCAGAAATATTCTAACAAATTATTTATTAGCATAAACAATATATTTACGTTCTGTATAACATATCACGGTTTCTCTAAATTCGGGACTCAAAGTGCAGTACAGTGTATCTTGTATAATAATATACAGTGTATAACTGTAGATAGTAGATAGAGTGTGTAGTTTATCTTCTATAAAGTTTAATCTCTGTTTGTCTGTCTGTCTGTGTGTTTGTATGTCCGATCATAATTCATTAACCCCTAGACCAATTTGCCTCAAAATTTAGTGCTACCTGCAAACATTTAGACATGTCGATGTCGAACATCAAAAGTCCAGAATCTTAAATCTTTATTGAACCAAACAAAGGACGTAGAACTTTCGTCGAAATTATGATGCAGTATTTTGATATAGAGTCTTTGGTATATTGTATATTAAACTACAATGTAGAGACTCTACTGTATATTCAGGTACTACTACAGTGTACAGTGTATATATCATATTGTACAATGCACAGTGTCTATGTTTACCAATAACCTATATTATTGCGTGCAGAGTAGAGAGTTTCTGTTCCATAGTTATGTAGTGTGAACACTCGTTAACACACTTCGCATATAATTACAGAGAAAATACAAAAGTAAGAAAAGAAAACATGTAAAAGTGTTATTTAAGTGCTTTGGGTCTTAGTTTTTAAATATATATTAAAGGGTAAAATTACAACAAAGGAGCTAATATAGAGTCTTGACTGAAGGAGCATTAGGTGCACATTATGTAAATGTTCTCTACAAGTTTTTGATCCGCATCCAAATTTAGCGGGTCTAAAAACTGTTTACCAATAATTCAAAAATTAGTTGTCTATCCAAGGAGTATGGAATAGAAGGGAGATATAAATGACACGACCCGCCCTACCATATGATTATACATGCTTTGCAGACGGTACTGCATTTGATTTAGAAATATTCAGATTTCAGAATAGGTTATTGTATTCGCGGTAACAGACAAATATTACTTTTTCAAATGCAGAGCCCAAAACTTAAGACAGGGTAACGTTATGAAAACCAGTTTTTGAACCCGGGTTTCACAAATGGGTTTACCCAGTTTTGTAGATATCGATATTTTTGCTTTGAAATATTATGTTATTTAGTTCCTTTATATTTTAGCATTTTTTTCGAATCTCTTAAATCAAAATCTATACAAATGTTAAGTCCCCAAAAAGGAAACTCGGAAGTTTCGTTCAACGATACTCTTTTAAATTTCGGGCTCTGTACCGTCTGTAAAGCATGTATAATCATATGGTATTTGGATCTCCCTTCTATTCCATACTCCTTGACTATATCCTAAATTTAAATTTTCTTTGAATTTCCGTAAAAAAAATGTAATTAAAACATTGAAAAGTATTTCTTAATTAGCATAATAACAGATAATCAACATTCATTTTGGATTGATTTGTACAGATTTGTTGAGCGTTCTTAAATTCTTAAATTTCAAGAATTTAGAATATTCAATCTAGAAGAGGAGGCAAATTTAACTATATTTGTTTATGTATCTTTGTTGAGAATAAATCCTTATAATAAATCTTTAAATTCTTCATTAACTTATAATTGTGAGTTTAAATTCTAACCTTGGTATAACTGTCTACACAGGGGATGATGAAGAAAATACCCGGACCTCGGGCTCCACCCTTCAATAACCTTCCCAGGCGGAATATTACTGCTCGTTCATACTCCTAGAGGAAATGTTCAATCATTTTTTTTAATTGGAGGATTTTTATTTCGTGCATTAAGCGCTTTCTACTTCTGAATGTAGCAAAATCTTTAGATCAAAGAAATTGTGACCTCGTAGTTCCTATAATTTTATGCATATGTATGAGAAAATGACATTTTTACGTTTACAAATTAAAAATTCAAAACAGTTGTTCTTTATAGCTCTTCAATAAGAGTCGAGTTATTATTAAAGGGAGTGACTGGCTATGTAAGGTAGTTGAACTGAGTATGCCGTGTTGTGGAAATCTTTCGGATTCATTTGAGAAATATTACACTTTTTAAAGATCTGAACGTCGAATTTGCGCTCAAACTCAGGATTTACAGATCTTTAAAAAGTTTTATATGTCTCAAATGAATCCGAAAGCAGTTTTCCACAACACTGCATACTCAGTTCAACTACCTTACATAGCCGGTCACTCCCTTTAAAAACATTGAAGATTTCAATCGAACATGCAATTTACTTTATTTTGCCATGATTAATATTTCCGAAGTGGTTTACCTGAACAACTTTCACAGCAAAGAGAAGAGAGAGAGGAAGGGTTGCAAGGATGAGAAGGACGGAGAGGAATGTAATCAGATGAGCAAACAGTCCTGGCCCGTCAACTTGGTGCCCTAGGACACATCAATTCAAATACACCAGGACCGTTCCAACTTAAACCGTACTGTACACGTCTGATAATTTGGATCCGTCTCGACTTCAATTAGTCCATGGTTTAGCTGTGTTACTATCGCACAATGAAAGGATGGCTCTTTTATGACTGTAATGTTAAAAACTCCATTTCCAGCCTTTGGAGACCTTGATTTGTTACCAAGATTTCCAAAATATTCTAAGCGTTTTAATCTGCCTGTCTTAACATTGGGAAAGATTAAAAACTGTTTTATTACAATGTTTTTATAGTTTATTTTTATAATTTTTGTAAATGAAAATGGTACGAGGCATAGTTAATAATTTCGAATGTTCATTAATCATATTCTTTCTCCTTTCTCTATCTTGCTTCCCTTTCCCCGTCCATTTATGGCGCTGCTTTTGAAAGAAGGTTTCAAGTCGCTGTCTTTGCGCCATTATAAGACAGTGCTGGATCACCCTTTCATTGTATAAATGTACCCCTCTTCGTTTTTTGGTTTGTTTAATTGTAATTACATCCTCAGCGCTGAACATGCTGTCTACTTGCATTGGATAGGTTATCACTTATTGCACTTCAAGTTAGTTTCTATTTCCAGCGAGGGAGCAAAAGCTTCCTTGCTGTGAACCGCACATTTTTACTTTCCCGTACAAGGAGGATTGCTATTTAACAAAGGATAATCAAGTGACCCGCTAGGAGATAATTTTGTGTATTAAAAACTGTAAAAGCTCATTTGGGAAACATTTACATTTAGGAAATATTTACATTTGGGAAACATTTACATTTTGGAAACATTTACATTTAGGAAACATTTACATTTGGGAAACATTTACATTTGGGAAACGTTTCAAACATACTTCAAGAAATCTCCCTTTTTAACCTTTTACATATTCTTTTCATAAAAAGCCTAGTTTAGTTGTTTTACTGTTTTATAGGCATCAATAAAGCCTAGGGCACTTCTGTCCATTCGGTCAAAACACTAATGTCGATAAGTGTGTTTACAATACTCAAAAAAAAACAAATCGACTTATGTCTATGCATGTCCTTTAAATCTGTCTGATCTGTAAAAGTAAATAATGCAAGGTTTGCCTAAACTTCTACGTATATATCTGCTAATATTTGTCGTGCAAGGTCTGCTACAGAAATTAAGTCTTTGCCATAAACTAAAATTTTCTAATCCCTATATCTTTTCAACCTGATGGTGTGAACTTTTAATTATTTGATCCAACAGAATTAATAAATTAAAATATATAAGGTCTACGACATTGGGTTACATAGATATAGGGATAAGAAAATCAAAGTTTGTGGCAAAGACTCAATTCCTTTACCAGATCTGCAAGCCCATTCATAAAAAATTTGAAAATTTGATCATATCTAGCTGTTAGATCAAATCAGACTGTTAAATCTACGAGCAGTGCAAAATCTATCGTAACTTTTCAAATCTGCTTCACCAATCAATTATGTTAAATCGGTAAGATATGAAAAAGTTAGCATAATATCAACTTTACAGATCTGTTGAGCGAAATATAATCTAATCATATAAATACATATTATAAATAATCTATCTCATCTACGAAATCTCAAATATCTGCCAAATCTATGAGATCTGCTAAATCTGCCAGATATTCTTAATGTTCTGTAGGTTAGGTATGAAAGTATTCTCTGGAGCCGGTAATAAACACAGTAGGAGATCTTACTCATCTATACCCAACCATGACCTTATTGTATCCCAGCAGGTGAGAAGATTTATCTACATATAAACCTTCTTCAGATCTATATCAAGTTTACTATAGATCATCGAAAAAATTCTGGAAAATTTTGCTTAAAATGTGCAAAAATATTTTTATTTAATATACTCCCAGATCGATGTAAGGGTGTTCTACACATTTTTACCTTTCCACAATATACCCGTTTATTTTAAATTCAGCGTTCTAAGTTTTAACCTAACTCGGTACGAATGGATATTTATATTTTCATTAGTTTTCTAGATATCTGACCTAAAATCTTAAATTGAACGATTCAACGTCTGGCAGATTACACACATATATTCTAAATCTAATCACAGGATAAAATAAGGGAATTTAAAAAATATATTTTTACACATCTATTTATCTATTGTTAATTCCGTTTTAANGGGGGGCACAACAACAACCCACTATTAAATTCAAAGCCCTGGTTTTTAAGCTTTTGAGTTTTCAATCTTTACCTTTTCTCCGTCCGTAAATATATATATTTTATATATTTGTATATATGAGAACTGTCCAGTCAAGCAATATTACATCACAAGGAATTTCTTTCAATTGATAAATCAAGGAAATCTTAAAATTTTCATAAAATTTTAGATTTTCAGTTACATTTCTCCAGTTCTTGCAAAGGCACATTAAATGCTGAACTTAAATACTTAATCTGAAAAAAAAGATAAATATAAAAATGAAGAGAATAATAATAATCAGCACGTTTATGACGACTTTAAACAGTTGAAAATAAAGTTGACTCAAATCATTGATGTAACGAATTTATAATCTGTAAGCTTTCAAAATTTGGATTTGTTTGATAGAAATATGATTAAGGAATTTCAATTTTGATCAAATTATCTTGATAAAAATATACGGAACGCAAACATTTAATGAATATTAAACTGAACTTGTAAAATATTATCCTGAAGCTATATTGAAATATAAGTAGTTAAACATGTTTATCTAATGGGTATTTCAAGATTCGTTTCTATTCAGGTATTGAAGGATTGGTTTATATCCAGGTATTCAAGGATTGGTTTCTATCCAGGTATTCGAGGATTGTTTTATATCCAGGTATTCGAGGATTGGTCTATATCCAGGTATTCGAGGATTGGTTTATATCCAGGTATTCCAGGATTGGACTATATCCAGGTATTCCAGGATAGGTTTATATCCAGGTATTCAAGGGTCGAACTTTTCCAGGTCTTCCAGGATAGGTTTATATCCAGGTATTCCAGGATTGGACTATATCCAGGTATTCCAGGATTTGACTATATCCAGGTATTCCAGGATAAGTTTATATCCAAGTATTCCAGGATTTGACTATATCTAGGTATTCCAGGTATCCAGGTATACCAGGATAGGTTTATATCCAGGTATTCCAGGATTGGTTTATATCCAGGTATTCTAGGATTGGCTTATATCCAGGTATTACAGAAAAGGTTTATATCCATGTAGTCAAAGGTTGGTTAATATCCATGATTATTATAAATTCGGATATGCAAGGAATGGTTTATATCCACGATCATTATATATCCGAGTATATCAGGATATGCAAGGAGTTTTTTCTTAAGATTTATAACCCTACACAAATTAAATTAATTATTAATGCACGCAGACAATACACGTACGCTCATATTCAACAAAACTTCTAAATAGTTTTTACTTTTTCATGCACAGTTGCTTTCAAGGACTTTTTTTAGTTTAGTTAAATAAAGTAGGAGTAAATCAGGGCAAATCTTGCAATTCAAAAATAAAAGTTTAAAAGCAAATTTTTTAAGAGGATTAAGGTTAAATTAAATATTGTAATTTTAATACATTTTACCTTTCATTGTTCCAGAATATTCTTTGTAATAATTAAAGAATAATTTATATTTATCAGATATTTCTTGGGTTTTTGACAACTGAAAGGGAGTGTTCGCGAAAAATGAAAGGGGGTATAGGCTTACGGCGAAAAATAATCGCTTTTGATCTCTGCTAATCTTACTTCTATCTGTTGCGTCCATGAAAAGAAAATTGTGAACGATTTATACTGAAGAACGTAGCGTCCATACAAATTCAGAAAATTGCAATATATGACTAGGATCGTAAATAAAAATCAAATTAATTTCAAACAAATTTTTCAGATATTACGACCTATAGTAATCTATTATTTTTCGACGCATTCATTTACAGTAAATATTTCATAATATTTGTTATTTGTTTTGTAAACAATGCTTTGAATGATTACACGTGGCAGAGACACCTAGCGAAAAAAAACTTCGTTTTAAGTGCAATTGTATAAAAAACCAAATAACAAATATTATGAAATATTGACTTTATGAATGCGTCGAAAAAGGTTGTAATATCTGAATGATTTATTTGAAATTAAATTAATTTTCTATTATCCGAGTCGTATATTGCAACTTTCTGAATTTGTATGGATGCTTTTTTTTTAACAATTTTCTCCTTATAGACGCGACAGGATAAAAGTAAGATTAGCAGCGACCAAAATCAATATTTTTCACCGTCAGCCTCCCTTTCATTTTTTCACGAACTTTCCCTTTAAGTTGTCAAAAACGCAAGAAATATCTGATAAATTTAAAATTATTCTATAATTATTACAAAAAATATTCTGGAACGGTAATGTGTTTTAAACTAAAATTGTGTCCGACTATTTCCAACATTAGCCTATTCATATTAATTTGTCTTTAAAGCTTTTGCACGATATAAAAATCAATAAGCATAAAATAACAATAAATTCTCCCACCCAAGAGGGGTGTATTTCATGCATTCATTGTTTTAAAAATTAGGAATAATAAATAGTTTATAAAGGTTGGTTTATATCCAGGTATTCCAGGATTGGTTTATATCCAGGTATTCCAAGATTGGTTTATATCTAGGTATTCCAAGATTGGTTTATATCCAGGTATTCCAAGATTGGACTATATCCAGGTATTCCAAGATTGGATTTTATCCAGGTATTCCAGGTTTGGTTTATATCCGGGTATTCCAAGTTTGGTTTAAATCCGGGTATTCCAGGTTTGGTTTCTATCCAGGTATTCAAGGATTGGTTTATATCCGGGTATTCAAGGCTTGGTTTATATCCAGGTATTCCAGGATTGGTTTATATCCAGGTATTCCAAGTTTGGTTTATATCCGGGTATTCCAGGTTTGGTTTATATCCAGGTATTCAAGCATTGGTTTGCATCCAGGTATTCCAGGTTTGGTTTATATCCAGGTATTCCAGGATTGGTTTATATCTAGCTATTGCAGGATTGGTTTTTATCCAGGATTTTGAAGATTGGTTAATATCCAGGTATTCCAAGATTGGTTTATATCCAGGTACTCCAAGATTGGTTTATATCCGGTATTCCAGGTTTGGTTTATATCCGGGTATTCCAAGTTTGGTTTATATCCGGGTATTCCAGGTTTGGTTTATATCCAGGTATTCCAGGATTGGTTTATGTCCATGTATTCCAGGATTGGTTTATGTCCATGTATTCCAGGATAGGTTTATCCAGGTATTCCAGGATAGGTTTATCCAGGTATTCGAAGGTAGTTCAATACAGATATTGAAGGTTTTTTTTCAATAATGATATTGAAGGATCAGATCAATACGATATTGAAGGATTAGTTGAATACAGATATATAAGGATTAGATCAATACAGTATTGAAGGATTAGTCCAATACAGATATTGAAGGATTAAATCAATACAGTATTGAAGGATAGTTTAGTACAGATATTATAAGGATTAGGTCAATACAGTATTGAAGGATTTGTTCAATACAGATATAAAGGATAAGATCAATACAGATATTAAAGGATTAGTTTATCATATTACAACAGATACTGAATAATTATTTAATACTGAAAGGGCCCGGCGTTGCCCGTGGAAAAAATTAAATTTTTTTTTTTAAAATCAAATTTTTTAGCCTATGACACCCCCCCTCCCCCCGACCACCCATGAGTGTTCACAAAAAAAATTAGCTCAATCGGTCCAGCCGTTTGGCCGGCTATAGGCAACATATATATGCAGTGCAAAATCTATCGTAACTTTTCAAATCAGCTTCACCAATCAATTATGTTAAATCGGTAAGATATGAAAAAGTTAGCATAATATCAACTTTACAGATCTGTTGAGCGAAATATAATCTAATCATAATCGGTCCAGCCGTTTGGCCGGCTATAGGCAACATATATATATATACGAATGTCTTGTTTTATTATAAAGATGAAACATCAAATTATTAATTTTTTATATTTTCAGTGTGTTAAGCGAAGGAATCCCCTAAAACTGATTGACACTTTAAAAGCATTTTGAAAAGAACCGTGTGTTTTTTTTCATTGTTTGTCAAAACATTTCCAATTTTAGTTGTTTGTTAAAGGAGTGGTTCAATTAGCAAACTACCCATTTACCTAATACAGCCTCAGCCTTCAACAAGTAAATATTTTTATGAAACAAAATTAATTGAATTTACAAAAATGCAAATCTATATTTATACTTTGCTTGTCTGTTTGTCTATCCGTTTGTGTGCAATAAACGTCAAAACGGCGTGCCCAAATTTTGTGTGGGACTTCACATGTCTGCATAGGGAAGGTTTATGGATGATATAATTAAAAAAATTTGCCTCTAGCAAAATTCGATTTTTGAAAATTTTAAAAATTAACGAAATCTTTTAAATAAAATCCGCGAATTTTGTTTTTGGTTTTTGTTTTACAATGCATACAAAGAGAAAATGTTTACAATTGAAATAGAAGATGGGCGCGAAGCGCCCTAAAAGCTCGGTGTAATACATTTTTATTAAGATTAAAATATTATTATCATTCAGTATTCACGTTATATAACTTTTTAAATCTAGGTGTGCAAACAAATTATTTCGTCTAACTTAAACCTAATAAAATATTATTGTTTATCATTTTTATTCCAACAATTTGACGGAGTATTGTGTAGCATGAGCTGTAACCTGGTGTAACTGAAGAAGTAAGACTGGAGCACGGATGTTTCTCCGGAACCGGCAGTCTCGGAGCTTTCTCCCAATTACTCACAACTTCCGAACCTAATGTATTGTAAGGCTAAAATGTTTATTTAGAGCCTAATAAATAAAGTGTAGGGAGGCGGCTAAGGCAGATTGACCTGAAAAAAAATGGAAACGTGCAACAAAACTGCGAATTCCGCGGATTAACTTTCATTATTAAAAAGAAATAATTTGATGCCTCAAAAGAACGAATATTAGTAAGGGAGATAATAATTTCAAAGCAAAAACAATGATTTTTTAAAATTTTTAAGTTATTGCTCTCAATTTTTCGACTTTCAATATAGAATACACAATAAGAGGGAAAACATATATTTAACAGTTCAAAATATCTAAAGAGGTTTATGTATAATATTTACAAATTGTAATATAAAAAGAATGTAGATTTAGCTTGAAATAAATCCTCAGAAATGTAGCTTTGTAATTTGTAAATTTTTGAAATGATTGGAATTCAATTGATTATACACATAGTTTTCAATACAACGCGACGTCAAGAATCCAGGTTCAGTCAGATTGAACATATCGTACTACTCCCTCTCTCATATTCTCCATTCATCTGCCCCCCCCCCCCCCAATTCTTACCCCTCCAATCTCCATCCAAACCGGCCAATCCAATCTCACCCACTTCCCCATCCATCCAGCTCGAATCCATTCTCACCCCCCTCTCCTATCCCCCTACTCCATCCATCCAACCAGCTCGAATCCATTTTTCCTTCTCCCCTTCATCCATCCAACCGCCCAATACATTCTCCCTCTCCCTCCAATCTCCATCCAAACCGCTCAATCCATTCTTAACCCTTTCCCCATCCCCCTTCTCCATTCATCCAACCTGAGCTGAAAACTTTAGAATGGGATATCCTTAATCTTGTTCTGATAATTAATCTGGAGATTAAAAATGAGAGGAGAACAAGCAATATTTAATCTGGAGATTAAGAAAATGAGTGGATTAAGCATTAATCCCGATATCCAACATTCAAAAGTTCCCAGAGCTGAAAACTTTTGAATGGGATATCCTTAATCCTGATCGGATAATTAATCTGGAGATTAAAAATGAGAGGAGAACAAGCAATATTTAATCTCGAGATTAAGAAAAAGAGTGGATTAAGCCTTAATCCCGATATCCACCATTCTAAAGTTTTCAGCTCAG
>NW_019396035.1:88637-90065 GCF_000591075.1 Eurytemora carolleeae
CCCCCCCCCTCCTAGATCACTTTGGTAAATAATACAAATGAGTTTAACACTTTTCTTAAAAATTAATTTTTTTATCCAAGATAGAAAAAAATTTCTTTAACTTTCCTAAATTCTTGAAGAAAAAAAATAATCTTTGGAAGATAATTTATTGTATAATGTATTCTTCTAAAACTGTAGATATTTAATCTAAGAAAACCCATGTTTTTTGGGACACCCTCTAGTTAAAAGAATTATAAGAAGGAAAAATGACGAACAAATACTGCCTTCGAATTCATTAATATCATATTTCCTTCAAATTACTTAAAAAAGGAGTACATACAAACGATTAATAATCAAATTAAAAGCATTGTTTAATCAAAATCTCAGTGGAGGGCCAATGTACCCACGCCTCCCCCTTATGAGTTTATACCCTGTATCTTGCTGGCAAAAAATACTGGGAAGACGACATTACCCCACTGCGTGTACTACTAAATTTGAAGCAAGGTTGTATAATAAGGTTGGTTACTCTCTATGCGCTCTAATGTACGGAAAATGTCGTCTCCTTAGATAGATAGATAACAACCTCACCCTCGGCGAGAGTGACGTTAAATGAGGTTTTTATCTACCTAGAAGACGACATTTGTCGTACATTGGAGCGCATCGAGATTCGGGAGTAATTAACCAACTTGCAATTTGAAGCCATTCAAATTAAATAATTCTCTAGAAATGGGCAGACATAAGAGTTTTTTTATTACTTTTTTATACTTATTCTTGCAGAAAATACTAAGGTTTTCGAGTATTATGTGAGTATTTATCTAGATAATCTATTATAATATGGGACTCATCTGACGCTCTGTTTTATAGTACTTCCTTAACAAAATAATCATAAAATACATCACATAGTCATTGTCAATTGTTGGGTATCGAAATTGTATTGGTGCTTTACGGAGATTTGAGAACTGATTGTTCCGATTAAAATTCATTGAATAAAATCAAATTATCTTATATTTTTGAATTTGTTAAAAGATACAATGTAAATACAGTAATTTAGTAAATTTTGGTAAAGTTGTCCCCAGTGCAACTTGCTTTTAATACATATCACGTTAATTAAATAGTTGCGTAAGATCAAAAACAATCTTTAACCATAGATAAATAAATAAACATAGATAGCTTATGTACGCAAAATCTCCAAGAATTGTACAGTCCGCGAACTCATACTTCTAGGGGTCAAAATGTACTTCAATGATAAGCGGGGTGGTTTGGTGTTTTAATGGATTTCATAAAATAACTCCGGGAATGGAACTATTTAAACAACAATATTTCACTGAGCAATATATCATATTGACGAGAACTAAAGAAGGACATAAGAAGGACTAAACTAACTTAAATTTCTCTCTACAGAACTCATGTACACCACAAGTACTCAATGACATAAGAACAGCCAATGTT
>NW_019396035.1:90133-114012 GCF_000591075.1 Eurytemora carolleeae
CGTGCTTAAATAATTGAATTAGTCCCGTTTTAATTAGAAATTTACGATTATAAATGGAAGATCATTCCCGCAAGATGTTTGGGGAAGGTTCGGAAGCCCTATGGGGACGCACACTGCTAAAAATGAGGTGCAGAAGCTGTGTGGGGGAGAACCCTTAAACCGGATCGACTGTATAACTAGTATGACATTCATATACAATCTAAACTTCTTGTTCTTCTAAGACGACATTTTTATTAGGGTTCATCATCAGGTGCGAATTTAGGGTAGATTATACATACTAACCTTTCTCCTTATACATATCATTTAACATTGAACTTATATATTAAACAGGGAGTCCCACAAAGCATGGCAGTAGAGAGACAGGCAACTCTAAGGTCGTCTTTGATCTTTGAAATAGTGTGCGACATTAATTCGTCAACCTTACCTCTGGAAAAGCCAGAAATAGGAAATTTTTGTAATTATTGAATCAGTCCTGCACATTATTTAGAAGATCAAAGACGCATAAGTCTCCATTTGACTGTCGTGTGACACCGTAGTTAATTTGGACAAGAAAATCTCCCCGTCCAGTTGCTTTATTAGGAAGATTAAAAATTTCATTCAGAACGTCCATCGACTATTTTTTTTCTATGAAAGCTAAAGCTTTAACTTCTGATCTAAAATTTTGACCTTAGGCCGAATATAAAGAATTTAAACCGTGTCGCTGAACCGACAAAACCCGGTTTAAATTAAGCGCCGGCGCGCACGCCCCCCTGTTTGGAATTTGATGAATTGAGAAAGAGAAATAAAATTACTCACAGCCACATGTGTAAGAAGTATTATTTTTCCTTGTCTCTGCTGCATAAATCTGCTAGTGGCTTTAATATAGAACTACAGTTGAAAATTCTTGTATAGAAAAACTGAATATCTCCATAGAATTTTCTCAAACAAAATAAAGGGTCACTTGAAATCACGCCGCCCTTAAACAGATGATCCGAATAGGACATTTTTTCATTTTTTTTTCGAAACAAAGAACGAGGTTTAATTCATACATACTGGCAAGTTGCACCTTCATTTAACAAATTCTTAACATTAATATCTGTCCTGCTTCATTTTGAAAATCTTAGACTAGATTTATTAAAAACATATTATTTTACGTACTTTATCATGAAAATATAAAATTAATTTGTTTCCACTCCTCATATTATCGTTCAATGATATATATTTAATTAATGAAAAAGATTGACTTTAATTCTTTGTATCATTTCACAAATTTAAGGTAAACTTTTTATTTTTTAAGACTAAAAAATCAAATGTTTTCTATGCATGCCCCCTCCGACCCCCTGCCTCGTAGCCATGTCGGAACTTGGTTAAGATAAACTTCATCATCTTGTTGAAATTGAAATTAAAATCTGAATCTTTTAACGATTTTCTTATTTGTAAAGAGCCAAAAGTTATATATTTAGAAAATTTGATAAAGCATGGTATCAGAAGGAATACTACTGGCTGTCAAAAAAAGAAAGTAAAGCATACACATCAACAATCTTTCCCTGATAGCCAGAGCGGAAGTAGAGTGAAAACTGAAAATGCCTGTTTAAAAATACACTGTGCCCACTAGTTAGCTTGTTAGTTGTTTTTATTATTTTCTATGTTATATTACACGAAAAACGATGACCCGCAGTATTTCTAAAAATGTCGTCATTATTATAGCTTGATATGTTCATCCTTAACTCCATAATTTTTGTTAAAAATGTCTTCATTAATATAGACTATATGCGAACAATGTCATGTTACACGAAAAGCGGCGACCCACCGTATTTCTAAAAATTATAACTCCTGAAATTTTTCAAATATGTCTTATATTTATTGATTAAAAGGGACACAAAGCGACAACCCACAGTATTTCTAAAACTGTCGTCATTATTATAACTCGTGAAAATATGTCTTATATTTATAGATCAAAAAGGACGCAAACTATTCTAAAACTGTAAGTCTAATTAAAGGCCGTAGTGGAGGGGGCCGGTACCCCTGTGCCCCCCTAGAAATGCACCCCCCTAGAGCCAGAGGCAGGCTCTAATTTATTAAACACTAAACTTACATATATATTTTCAAATTTTTACTTTTCTTATCAATCGACAATGTCACATTTTGTCCATTTTATGATATTTCTCAAAATTCTTTCTTGTACCTTAATCTTATTTACAATATTTTTTTCGCGGGGTTTCATTTAAAATGATTGGTACTTATGGTCAGATGGCTTATAGTCAGCCTTTAGGTGTAGATTAATATAGATTTTAAACTTTATTTCCTCTTAAAACAGGTTTTTTAGGGGGGTGCACATCAAACCTTTAGGGGGTGCAAAAAAAATATTCGACACCCCCCAGGCTAAACCTTAACTACGCGCCTATCTAATTACCATGTAACCGTGTACAAATTAGTACACGAAAATCCATAAACATATATTCCATTCCAATCTACAATACATATTTTGTAAAACCAGACGGAAAATAAAAATATTTAGTTTTAAGTTTTTATTATTTTAATAACATCATTCAAATTTTAAAAATGTCTTATGCATGGCTCTTTTGGCAATTTTAAGGATGACACGCTTAAGAAAATTTTGTTCTTCTTTAATAGTTTTCATTTAGGAAAACACATTTGATTTTTGAGAAAATTAAATTTATTTGTTTAAAATCAATATCAATTTGGAACTAAATAAATGAATTTGATTATTTACTAATCTTATTTCTTCAGAAACAAGAAAGATCTCAAATTTCAAAAATTATTCAATATTCTTTTATTGAAACATTTTAAAAATATAATTTTATTTTTTTTCTTTCTAAACCAAACTAAGAAAATTCCCGTGGTACGGAGTTACCTCATCAAGTTTTGAGTTAAATTGGTCCAAGGGTTCATGAGTTATGATCGGACATCAGACAAACAGAAATTTCCAATTTATGTACAAATAAGAGAGATACATTATAAAACATACATTTACAAATATTATAATACATATACTGTACAAATACCATTTAAAAGTTTTAGGTATTCTGTACATGGAATTTAAATTTCAAAAGGGGGAGATAATTCTTATTTTTACCATCAATTTAGAAACATTCTCCTTAAATAATAATAGTGGGGTGGGGTGGGGGTGTATAAATGTTAATTACCCAAGGGTATACATATTATTTAGGGCCTATTATAAAAGAAAGCTCAGGAAACCCTTCCTTCGCTTGAATAGTTTCAGCTGACTATTCAGAGAATTTTTCTAAAGGGGTAAACTAGCGGGTGTAAAGCGTGGGATACGTGGGGGTTGGGAGGGGTTGGGAGGGGGGGAGGGTAGAATTGTTTCCTCTCTCTCTGACAGATGATCCGAATAGGACATTTTTTCATTTTTTTTAATGAGTTTAACACTTTTCTTAAAAATTAATTTTTTTATCCAAGATAGAAAAAAATTTCTTTAACTTTCCTAAATTCTTGAAGAAAAAAAATAATCTTTGGAAGATAATTTATTGTATAATGTATTCTTCTAAAACTGTAGATATTTAATCTAAGAAAACTAACTTTGGTTGTGCTTCGCCCTAGACTCATTATGTGGTTAAAAACTAGAAAATTTTTTATTTAATTTAATTTAATTTCATAATTTGATTTTCTGCTACTTTTACTTGAAATTAAAAGAATGATGTAAGTAAAATTATTGGTATAAAACCCACTGAGACATTTGTCCGACTATTTGGAGTCACTTCTCAAAAAGGGGACAATTGTTCGAAAAATTTGACGTCATCATGGCAAATGGGAGAAATGTCTCGGTGGGGTATAAAGTTGTCCCATGACTTCAAATATATAGAAAATTTGATGTAGGCAGTTTTGAGAATATTTAGAAAAAAAACAGTTTTAAAATCGAAAAGCCCAAATAATTAGATTCTAAATCAAACCCATGAATTTATGGTATTAAGAAAATTTGTTTAAAAATTTAGTTTGCTTAGTGAAAAATTGATAAAATCAAAATCAAAGATTTGCATTCTTTTCACGTAGTTTCTTTTATAATTATTTAAGCTTGCAATCAATCTTGGAAAAATTGAAGTTACAAACCCAGCCTCTGATATTTTGGAGCTAAAAAAAGTATCAGTAATATAATACTTATGAGTTTACTTCCACCCCTACCTTTACACTTTTACATTTTTTTACATGGCTTTCATGAGTTTAGACTGCATTCTATCGTTGAATTAAATTTTAATCTATTTTTTTGTTCTCATATTTTGTTGAGCAATCCAAGGCCGTGGTTTCATTTTGTAAGGCCTTTTTTTAAGAAGTGCATTTATCAATATGTGTTGCTGCTGAAGTTAAATTAAATAACATTCCTTGTCGCTATTTAAAAGAAAGAAAAAAAACATTCAAATATTAGAATGAAACAGATTCAAAATTAGTTTTTTTTCATATAGCACTTATTTTTTACATTTTTATCTTTAGAGTTAGATTTCGAATAAAAAAAAAACAGAAAATAATCAGAAAAATCCGAAGAAATAAAACCAGGATCAAAAGTGTTTTGAACGAATTGCAAGCTTATAATAACCAACGAATATTGCTTATTGCATAATAACCTAGTATTTGAAATTTCATTTTTAACTAAAGTGAATCTATATATAAATTTGGCTTGTCTGTCTGTTTGTTTGTCTGTCTGTTTGTTTGCATCCAATAAACGTAAAAACGGCTGAACCGATCGGGCCCAAATGTTTTGTGGGATCTCGCGTTACCCCAGGGAAGGTTTATGAATGATGAAAATAAAAAAAATTGGGTTGAAAAGTTTCTAATTTTGTAAAAAAATTTAAAATCTTGAAAATTCGCAAATCTTTTTTTATAAAATCCGCGAAATTTTTTTTCTTTGTTTTTCAATGTTACATTAAGAACATGTTCACAATTGAGATAGAAGATGGGTTCGAAGCGCCCTAAAAGTCTAGTTAAGTTAAATTTGACTACTTTCCAATTATTAGCACCGATAATAAGGTTGTTTGCTTAGAATACAATTCTCTCCACACTGTATTTCCACCGCTTAAAAGTTAAATGCATAACTTCTGATAAAAAAACAGTTAATCTTACTTTATTTACTTGTGGTATGATTTCTCTTTCTATGAGGAAGTTAATCGCTTGCACTTATGTATTACTCTGGAGCTTGTATTGTATTTTTTAGGATTTAAAATTCCTATTCAAGGAAAGGAAAAGTTTTATCGGGAGGCAGAAAGGTCAATTTCCGACCACTTACTATAACTAAGGATAATGATATGATATGATATGATCCTATACTGACTTCAAAGTTTACAACAACTATATCCCGGGCTATTTTTGTCATCCTTTAACACCAACATTTTTTCGACAAATATCTTGACATAAAAAAAATATTTTTTTTCTCTAAACTCTTCGACATAAACAAGGGCGTAAACAGGGGGTGCAGTGCCCCACCCTACACCTGTAAAGGGGGGGGAGTAACCCCCTTCCATAGAACTCAGAGCTTTCACACTTTTCAAATCTTAAACTTAAGCGTGAAGAACATAAAAAATAGTTTGCTGTTCATTCAGTGCACTAAGAAGATTGTATACGTGGACCAGAGCCACCATGATAGAAGTCCGAATGAAAAATCTATTTAGAATGCACATTCATCCTAATCGGATGGGCGCTATTAGGGATAGCAAAGTAAAACAATTATTTTTAAATTCCAAGCCACGAAGGCTTGAGTTTGGAGGTAGTAAAAGACCATTTTTAGTTTTTTTTAAAAAAATTTGGATTTAATTTACTTTGTTCATTGCATCGCCGTTTTGTAATCTTTCTTTTTATTTACTAAAATTCAGCACAATTGATTCAGTCATTTGGCCAGCCATAGCAAACATATAACTGAACCAAGAGCTTTATTATATAGATTACAATTGTACTCATAATTTTTTTTAGAACGGAAACTTTTACAAGTCATAATTATTTTCTGGACCTTTGTACTTCTTTTCATCGCATAGAATTTAAGGTTAAGTTAAGTTTTTATTTTCAAAAATGTCTTTTACTATCTCTAGTTTAAATACTAAATATACCTATAAAAGTATAATAAAATGTCGATTTTTTAGAAACAATGCTTAGAAGGTAAAACCCATATCTGATAAGAGTTCTGGCCCTACGTTGCTTACGTTATCTTATCAAAAATATAATCAATGTATATAGATTATAGACTATAGAGTTCATAGAGTAAGCTCTAAATCAAAAGAATTTAATCAGAAATTGTTTGACTATCAATGTATTTATGTTCTCTGTATCATCAATAAAATAGGATTTTTTCAAACTGTCATTAATTTTACAAATATGTATAACGGCTCATGATATTTTCCAAATGGGTGTCTGCCCCCCCCCCACTCTAAATCTCCCATCCTCTCTTCTGCCATAACTGTTACTGTGTTTTAGGGGGAAAATTCATGACCCTTTGTTTTCTGCTTATTGTAATTGTGTTTTTTTTATGACTATATATTTATTCAAAACATTGTTAAACAATATCTGAAACTATTTTTTCTTCTCTAGAAATAATGCCGCTTTTTATAGTTGTTGTTGTTTTCATATGAGTGAAAATAATTTAAAAAAAATAAAAATTATTATAGTTCCTGGAGATATGTCATATTAAATTTAATTTCTTATGTCTCTGCGTAAATGTAATTAGTTACAATGTTTCTGAATTAAAGAATTTGAGTCTCTCTGATTTTCGAATCCCTATGTCCTTGCAACCCAATATCATATGCCTTAGATTTTTCAAACTATGAATTCTGTTATACAATTAGTATTGATTTTAAATATAAAAGGTTTACACCATTATATTTCAAAGATATAATGATTAAAAAATTTGAGTTTGTGGTAAAGACTTAATTCCTTAATCAAGGAGGACTAATCCATTAAGTTTTATTTAAAAGAAATTTCTTTAAGTTTGCAATTTTGAATTATTTAACTTGTATCCACTGGTTTTTGGAAGCGACACATTTTTTAAATTCGTTTTTTGATCTTCAATAAATAAGTACGAACTGGGAAGTACTACCCCGAAGAATTTGAAGTTATGGCTCGCACTTTTCAACATGTTATTTAGATTTAATATTAACCAATAAAGATGTAATCTTTATTACAAACCAAATGACCGCCTCNGTATACTAGTGTATAGAACTAGAGGTTGTTGTGTATACTAGTGTATAGAACTAGAGGTTGTTGTGTATACTAGTGTATAGAACTAGAGGTTGTTGTGTATACTAGTGTATAGAACTAGAGGTTGTTGTGTATACTAGTGTATAGAACTAGAGGTTGTTGTGTATACTAGTGTATAGAACTAGAGGTTGTTGTGTATACTAGTGTATAGAACTAGAGGTTGTTGTGTATACTAGTGTATAGAACTAGAGGTTGTTGTGTATACTAGTGTATTGAACTAGAGGTTGTTGTCTATACTAGTGTATAAAACTAGAGGTTGTTGTGTATACTAGTGTATAGAACTGGAGGTTGTTGTGTATACTAGTGTATAGAACTATAGATTACGTTGTGTATACTAATGTATAGAACTAGAGGTTGTTGTGAACACTAGTGAATAGTACTAAAGGTTGTTGTTTATACTAGTATGTAGATAACTAGAGGTTGTTGGAGTTGTTGTGTATACTAGTGTATAGAACTATAGGTTACATTGTGTATACTAGTGTATAGAACTAGAGGTTGTTGTGTATACTAGTGAATAGTACTAAAGGTTGTTGTTTATACTAGTGTGTAGAACTAGAGGTTGTTGTGTGTACTAGTGTATAGAACTAGAGGTTGTTGTGTATACTAGTGAATAGTACTAAAGGTTGTTGTTTATACTAGTATGTAGATAACTAGAGGTTGTTGGAGTTGTTGTGTATACTACACATTTAGCAATTGTCACTCAAATAGAATTGTATTTAAAAAATATCTGACCTTATTTATGGATGATGTATATCTTGAATTTACTATTAAAAAATATCTTTTCTCCCCATGTATGGAATATTCATTAGCTAACGCGTAATATTGTTTAAACAATGAATGATAACAAAGTATAAAATTCAAAATTGGGTCTATTGTAAAAAAAGCTCTCATTGTTAACCCTAAAAAGCTAAAGAGGGGGGGGGTTATCCACTTTACTTTTTTTTTGATTGCATAGGTTAGGTAGGGTAAAATAATCTTATTTTATTTAATTAATAGATACTTACTCTCTCACACTGAAAGATTGTCGATTTGCGATAGAAACATTATGTTGTTCTTGTTACTTTACCTTAAAATAGAAAATATATTCCTCTTGTCACGTAAACTTTAAAGAAAACGATATTCATATTTTTACCTGTTGAAGAAAAACCCACGAAACCTCAATACTAAATATTGAATATAGTGAGGAGTGCAAATAAGATTATAAAGTAGGAGAAGGAAATGAAAAAGGAGAGAGAAGGAGATTAAAAAGCAGGGATTAGGAGATTAAAAAGTAGGAAGGAGAATATTAAAAAACAGAGGCTAGGAGATCAAAAAATAGGCGAAGGCAATTTAAAATTAAAAAGAAGGTGATTAAAAAATAGAAAGAAAGAGATTTAAAGAAGAGAAGCAGAGATTAAAAAGTAGAGATATGTAGATTAAAAAGTTGAGAGGATGAGATTACAAAGTAGGTAGGAAAAGCTTACAAAGTAGGGAGAAGGAGATTACAAAGTAGGGAGGAGGAGATAACACAGTAGGGAGATGGAGGTTAAAAAGTAGAGAGGAGGAGATTATAAAGTAGGAAGGAGGAGATTACAATTTATAGACGTAGAGATTACAAAGTAAAGAGAAGAAAATGACAAAAGTAAAGAGAATGAGTTTAAAAAGTAGAGAGAAAAAGTTTACAAAGTGGAGAGGAGATTTAAAATAGAGACAAGGCGATTAAAATAAAGAGAATAGGATATTAAACAGCAAAGATGGAGATTGAAAAATTGAGAGAAGGAGATTGAAAAGTAGAAAAGAGGAGATTGAAAAAAGAGGAGATTAAAAAAAGAGAGACAGAGATTAACTATTTGAAAAGGATATTCAAAGGTAGAGTGAAGAAGGTTGAAATGGAAAAAGAAAAAAATAACAAATTAGAGAGGAGGAGATTGATAAGTAGAGAGGAAAAGATTAAATGAAGAAAGAAGAAAATAAAGTTAGGAGGGGAGGGGGACCTCAGTTCGCTCCCCCCTTAACACATTTCGCAGACTCCCCCTTACTTACCCACTCTATCATGATCATATCATGATCATGATTGTGGACCATCTTTAATCAAATTTTGTCAATTAAAAAAACAATAACAATCTTAATAATATCTTTTTAGGGATTTAAGAGCTGTCTCAAACTTACATTTTCACCCTGAAACGTACTTTGATGTTTTTTAACGGACTTTTTCTTAGATATTACTTTCCTGTAGCTTTTAAACAGACATTTTTATACAAGTCAAAATGCTTTAGGAGGGGACGGGCGGGTTAATTTAGGGCCATGGGAATTTAGATTATACATAACACATATATATTTAACAACGATGTGCTGCTGCAAAGACTTGATCGCTAGGGCGTGGAGGACAGTAGTTTCAGACAGAAAACACAATTCTTAAGATATAAAACAAGTATTTTGATCAATAAATTTTTTAATTCAAAAATATCTTTCTTTATTTTTAAAACCGAGCGAAATTATAATGATCTGCTACTTTAACTTAACTGAAGCAACAGATTTTTGGCAACCTTCATGATCTGTAATAAAAATTGTATCTAATTAATCCCAATCCCAACAATTTAAAACAGCTAATTGGGATCCGCAGTAAAAATGCGAGGTATAGCAATTTTATGTGTCCCCCCCCCCTTAAAATCAATTGTTATGACTTTTTTCTTCAATTTTCAAATCGCGAAACGTCCATTTATGTTTGGTAAAACCATATTTTATTAATTTCATTAATTAGTATTGATTCAATAGATCTGAGAAAATTTAGAGCAGCTGTCCTGTTCTAAGAATCCTTAAATTCCTATACCGGGCCAAGGGGGAGGGGGAGGGGGCAGCATTTACACTTGTAGCTGCTGCTTTCATAGCGATTTCATGTCTTCTTAACCAACTATTCTATTAGTATTTTAACCGGTGTATTTTTGCCGGGAAGCTGTCCTTGTAAAGTACGCAGGGATTTAAAAAAAAAATTATTAAAGAAATTACAATTCTTAGAAAAAAAATGGCTTAAATTTTTCATTTTATATTTTTCCCCTTCTGATAATCCCTGTTCGCAGCTGTGAACCCACGTGGGCCTGAGATCAGCTGTTGTTTCTCTCCTCTCAGTTACTCACACATTGTTACCTCTGCGGCGAACACATGCATTGCGGACCGTCCTCATCATGGATTGGGAAGAAGATAGTTTCGGAAAGTCCCAAGATGATAGCTTACAGTTTTACACTCCTGAATCATTCTTCGAACCGTGGTTGGAAAACTTGGACTCTTTTCCTAAAAATCTTCTAGACTCTACCTGTGATTATTCGAAACCATCTTCATGGAATGAGAGCGATGAGTTAAGTGATCTTCTAGACTCTACATTCGAAGACACTTTATTGAGTAAAGGGCCTGTTTCTTCTACTCTAACTAGTGACGAAATTTTTTCTCAGATTGACATATGTTCAGAATTCTTGCAGGACTCGAACCATGCTCTTGTTGGGGATTTCCCGCACCCAAGCCTAGACGATATCGAAATAGAAAATTATACACGCGATGATACTCCCAGTATAGATATTAAGGAGGAGGTGATCGATGAGGAGGTGAAAGATGAGACGGAACCCGTGAAAACTGAACCTAGTGCCGACGATGCTATCTTTAATTTCGATAAGATACAGTGTGATATTGCCAAATTAAAGAAAGAGGTTGATTTTACCAGCGATGATGACTCCTTGTGGTCTGATTTCTTCTCTGAGGAGGACTCTTCAGAGATATCCACCGAGTACGAGAATCATCTCCAATCCTTGTTAATAACTCCGGTGGAGGACTTCAACCTATCTCTAAATGTGTTCAACAATGTCGAAGAGCACGAGGAAGCCGATGAGGTAGCTGCTAAAGCTGCTGCTGCGGCCGCCGATGAGAAGAGAAAATACTGTATAGACCATATTAAAGCGGATCACTGCTATTCCCTCCCTAGGGAGAATATGTCAGTTCTACTGACCCCCCCGAACTCTAGTGATGATTCAGAAGCTGAATCTGAATCCTCTAGTCAAGAATACATTCAGTCAAACTTAATCTCCGTGAAATCGGAGATCCCTAAATTTATCCACAAAACGGTGAAGTTGAAACACAAGAAGGATCTCAAGTTTGTGTTTAGTATGAAGATGAAGGATCAGTTGACTGCTGTTCAGAGTGTACCTGGACGATCTCTGCTCAAAAAGAACCATCTCCCTGAGTACAACCCGTCAAATGATCTTGTAAGAGAGGTACTAAACCGTAGAGCTTATAGAAAAAGACAGAAGCTAAATGAGACTGCTATGGCTGTGGAAACCTTGCTTAATTCTGAAAGTCGGAAAAGTGTTCTGACCGACAAGGTAGTTAAGATTCAGAGTGAACGAGAAATTCATAATTCAATGGAACGGCAGAGAAGGATTGAGCTGAAGAACGAGTTTGACACATTGAAAAGTTTAATTCCAGACATTGCTCTAAGTGAAAAGGTTTCCAAGTTAAATGTGTTAAACTACTCAGCTGATTACGTCAAAAGACTGGAGAAAATGGATGTTAAACTGAAATTAAAGAAAAACTTGCTCAAAGAAAAACGCCAAAAACTTATAGAAGAGTTAAAGAGAATGCGTTAATATCAATTATTTCCTTTACCAACGGTGCCATATGTTAGATTATATTTTTCTATATCTAAATATATAAAGAAAGTTACTGATTTGTTGTTTCATTTGTTTTAATCTCGGTATGATTAGGTGTTAATGATATAGATTTCATACTATTTTTATCCTGGTTTTTAGCTTAAATCTTGTCTCAATATCAATTCCATGAGTATTGTCGGGGCTCAGAATTTCCGATTTTTCTTTAAAGTGTCAGATTTATCAATATTTCTTCTTGCAATCAAATAGATTAGATCTTTGGATGATATAGAAAGAGTACAGAGTTGATCCTTCTTTGCAGTGCTAATTTCTTTTTATATAAGCAAGTAATGCTACTGATTGATATATGTTATAACGTTATAATAACCCCTAACACGACGATCGCAACTTGGATCAAATCTGTCCAATCTTGAAATAAGGATATAGAGCATTTATCAGTGCAAAGATTAGAGAAGGTTTCAGCGTAAATACGTTAATGGTGTCTTTGCAACCCAATGTTGTAGGCCTTAGATATTTCAGACTAAGAATTCTATTAGAATTAGATCAAATAATCTAAGTTTAAATATTTAAGGACTACACCATCATGTTGCAAAGATATAGATATAATAAAATTTGAAATTGTGTTTAAAGATGCGTTTTACCAAATTTCTTCACCCATTGTTCTCCGACCAAAATGAAGGCAAAGTTTCACAATTTAATTTAATTGTTCTTCATAGTTCTCCTCATTCCTCATTGGTTCCTAATTATTCTTCATGGTTCTCCACATTTCTACCTGGTTCCTAATTATTCTTTGTGGTTTTCCACATTTCACTCTGGATCCTAATTATTTTTCATGGTTCTCCACATTTCTACCTGGCTCCTAATTATTCTTTATGGTTCTCCACACTTCTCCCTGGTTCCTAATTATGCTTCACAGTTCTTCACATTTCTCCTTGGTTCCTAATTATGCTTCAAGGTTCTCCACATTCCTCTCTGGTTCCTAATTATGCTTCACAGTCCTCCACATTCCTCTTTGGTTCCTAATTATGCTTCACAGTTCTCCACATATCTCCCTGGTTCCTAATAATACTTCATAGTTCTCCACATTTCTCCTTGATTCTTAATTATGCTTCACATTTCTCCCTGGTTCCTAATTATGCTTTACAGTTCTCTACATTCCTCTCTGGTTCCTAATTAGTCTTAATAGTTCTCCACATTTCTACCTGGCTCCTAATTATTCTTTATGGTTCTCCACACTTCTCCCTGGTTCCTAATTATTCTTCATGGTTCTCCACATTCCTCTCTGGTTCCTAATTATTCTTCAAGTTTTTCACAATTCTTCCGGGTTTCTAATTATTTTTCATGGTTCTCCACAATTCTCCCTTGTTCCTAATTATGCTGCACATTTCTCCCTGGTTCCTTATTATGCTTCACATTTCTCCACATTCCTCTCTGGTTCCTAATCATGCTTCACAATTCTCCAAATTTCTCCTTGGTTCCTAAATTATTTTTCATGGTTCTTTACATTCCTCTCTGGTTTCTAATTATTCTTCATGGTTCTTCACATTTCTCCCTGGTTCCTAATTACTCTTCATGGTTCTCCACATTTCTCTCTGGTTCCTAATTATTCTTCGTTGTTTTCCACATTTCTTCCTGGTTCCTAATTATTCTTCATGGTTCTCCACAGTCCTCTCTGGTTCCTAATTATGCTTCATGGTTCTCCACATTCATCTCTGGTTCCTAATAATGCTTCACATTACATTACATTCCTCTCTGGTTTCTAATTATTCTTCATGGTTCTCCACATTTCTCTCTGGCTCCTAATTATTCTTCATAGTTTTCCACATTTCTCTCTGGTTCCTAATTATTCTTCAAGTTCTCCGCATTCCTCTCTGGTTCCTAATTATTCTTCAAGTTCTGCACATTTCTTCCTGGTTCCTAATTATTTTTCATGGTTCTCCACATTCCTCTCTGGTTCCTAATAATGCTTCACAGTTCTCCACATTCCTCTCTGGTTCTCCAAATTTCTCCCTGGTTCCTAATTATTCTTTATTGTTCTCCAAATTTCTCCCTGGTTCCTAATAATGCTTCACAGTTATCCACATTCCTTTCTGGTTCCTAATTATTCTTTACAGTTCTCCACGTTCCTCTCTGGTTCCTAATTATTCTTCACAGTTCTTCACATTCCGCTCTGGTTAACATTTCTCCCTGGTTCCTAATTATGCTTTACAGTTCTCTACATTCCTCTCTGGTTCCTAATTAGTCTTAATAGTTTTCCACATTTCTCCTTGGTTCCTTATTAGTTTTTATGGTTCCTTGACTCTTTTTTTTGTAAAACTGATTTATCTTTAGTTAAATTTTTAGATTACTTACATTGGGTGTAAAGATATTGATTTCTTTTCTCTTATTTCTTTTTTGATTCCTCGTTTGTTCTGGGTTTCTGTATTCTTACTTAATATCAGTTCCTTATAACCTTTCCGTGGTTTCCTTGCCCCTTGCTGTTTTCCTACACTGCTCTTGGTTTCCTGAAACCCCTCTCCATGTCTTTTCTTGAGTCCTTCTTGGTTCCACGGACTTCTTCAAAGTCTCCAGGACTAACTCCTGGTTTTCCGGACTCCATAATGGTTCCTCGAATTCATCTTGTTGGTTCCCTAACTCCATTTGGTTCTGCTGACCCCAAAATGGTTAAATGTTCTGACTCTTCGAACCTCCTTGGTTCCGTTATTTCCAGAATTCTCCCAAGGTTCTTCTCACTTCTTACTGGTTCTCCGGACTCCTAACTGGTATCCCGGATTCTTGGTTTCATAAACTACTCTCCTATACTTCCCAGACTCTCTTGGTTCCCCGGACTCCTGCATGGGTCCCCGAGGTGTCTTCTTTTACTCGAACTCCTCCCCTGTTACCTGAAATCTCTATTGGTTCCCTGGGATCCATCTCGGTTTCACAGACTTTATCTTGGTTTCACAGACTCCATCTTGGTTTCACAGACTCCATCTTGGTTCCACAGACTCCGAAAGAGTTCCCTGAATTCCTTTACTCTATGAGTTTAATACTGATACAAGGTCTAATAAATATCGCGTTGTTCCTGTCGTTGTCAAGCGCCCCCTGGATTGTAAATGGAGGATATTTTAAGATGAGAAGGGCAGGGGGTCCTTAGAAAAGGGACATTTTTCTAAAATTTTACTTTTCATATTTATTGCCTGAACTGAAACATTAACAATTAGAAGAGAGATATATTTTTAGAGCAAAAGCTTTTTGGAAACTTAAATTTTTTTATAATGCGTTTAAATTTTACTTTCCCGATGCATAGAATGTTCGGGATTATAAAATAAAATTTACTTTTTGACAGCCCTTTTTTACATAAATGCATCATTGTAATGCATTGTATGATTACACTGTTATACTTCATAGATGCAATTGTAATTGTAATGACAAAATGGAGGTTAGCATTAGAATACAGAACGATTTGAAATTTTTCAAGATTGTATTTCATTACACCTGTTCTTTTTAATTAAATGCATAGAAAACAAATATGTACGTACAGAACTTTGGAAAGTGGATAACCAAAATAACCAAAATGTAGGCATTCTTATTATTTTTGGTAATAAGTTGTTTTAAATATAAATCATACCAAAACAAAGATTTTTTTAATGTATTTGTTAGGAGTGTTAAAACTAGGATAAATATATTATTATTATTATTCATACCGCCGGTTCGTCGCGCGTCTGGTTTAGCAGAACTTTCTTCAATCAATAAAAGTTAGTCGTGATGCATCAATGTGAGTTGATGTCCGTTTCTGAAATCTACTGAAATATCTATCTTAACCCTGTATCCATTTTTAAATTAAACTCAGCCTAAACCCTCATCTCTGAGCTAAACTCAACCTAAACCCTCCGTATCCACCTCTTAGCTAAACTCAACCTAAACCCTTTATCCATCTCTTAGCTGATCTCAACCTAAACCCTGTGTCCATCTCTAAACTAAACTCTGGATCTCTGGATCCTACAAGGATCTGGTCTCTGGCTCTGATATAATCTCCTACAAGGATCTGTTCTCTGGCTCTGATATATTCTCCTTTAAGGATCTGGTCTCCGGCTCTGATATCATCTCCTACAAGGATCTGGTCTCTGGTCTGATATAATCTCCAACAAGGATCTGGTCTCTGGGTATAATAAATTCTTCTTAAAGAATCTGTTCTCTGACTCAGATATAATCTCCTACAAGGATCTGGTCAATAGCTCTGATATATTCTTCTAAAAGGATCTGGTCTCTGGCTCTGATATAATCTTCTACAAGGATCTGGTCTCTGGCTCTGATATATTCTTTTACAAGGATCTGGTCTCTGGCTCTGATAAATTCTTCTAAAAGGATCTGGTCTCTGGCTCTGATATAATCTCCTACATGGATCTGGTCTCTGGCTCTGATATATTCTTCTAAAAGGATCCTGATCTCTGGCTCTGATATAATATCCTACAAGGATCTGGTCTCTGACTCTGATGTAATCTCCTACAAGGATCTGGTCTCTGGCTCTGATATAATNGGGGGGGGGGGGTTCTACAGGTGTAGAATATTTTTCTAATATGGGTCGACTAATTATTTAACTTATTGAAAAATATGAACTAATATTCATTTTCTATTTTCTATTTGTTAATAATAACAGTTTGAAATTCAGAAACAATTGTATTGAATACTTACAAATTATATAAATATGAGATTTATACATCTTTTGCGTCTTATTACAAATAAAATTTTTATAAATTGTAGCAGAAGTAAAACGTGTGTTTCTCTACATTGTTATCTCAGTTTCCCAGTCTACAAAAAATCACGAAACCTTTGTTAATAAAAACTGTATACAAACGGCCGACTGACCTTTCACATCAAGTTCGTTCTATTCATTCTGTTTTCAACCACGTCTCAGATTGTGGTTTATATTAGAAGATCTTGGTAAACCAGAACCGTTCTATTTTATATTCAAATCCGGACAATTTGTAAAATATTTTCTTAAAAAATCTGTTTCGGTTTTATATATATATATATATACATAGTTTACTCATTTTTTCTTCCTTGGTTTTCATCAAGAGGGTTAAATTTTCAGAATTTCTTCTAGCTTTAGGTTAAGGTTCTTCTCCTGCTCAAGGTGGACTTTGGATGCCTGGTCTAAGCCCATATTTTCATATCTTTCAGGATTACCTTAACACAGGTATTACTTTATCAATCGAGTTCAGGTTTTGTCTTCTCCTGTTTCCAGATTTCCTATAAGTCAAGTTTCTCTACTTCTAAGCCTATTTTGTTCACCTCCTAACCCGTTCTAGAATTCTGACTCCAATCTCGTATTTATTTCTCGCGAATATTTGTTTTCTTACAAGCATTTAATCAAAAGGAATTGAGTCTTTGTCACAAACTCTGATTTTCTAAACGATATATATTTATAAACCAATGCCACAGACCTTAGATATTTGAAACGAAGAATTCTGTTAGATCA
Source organism: Eurytemora carolleeae (assembly GCF_000591075.1). Classification (NCBI taxonomy): domain Eukaryota; kingdom Metazoa; phylum Arthropoda; class Copepoda; order Calanoida; family Temoridae; genus Eurytemora; species Eurytemora carolleeae. The sequence goes on from NW_019396035.1 coordinate 107,420, forward strand.
AATATATTAATTTTAAAATATAAAAAGGTTTACACCATCAGGTTGCAAAATATAGGGATCAGAACATTTGAGTTTGCTGCAAAGACTCAATTCCTTTGAGCACAATACAGCATTGAAGATAAGTGCGTATACAGAGCTCCAGGTTGTGTTTTAAGTATGAAATATGTAAGAAGATAACGCTTGACGACAAGCATTGTGTTCTGCAGGTTCAATACACTATATTAATCTTTTATCACACATTTATAACATCATTTAGGTTTATTCTTCTGGAAGCAATCTGCAATTAAGTTCTTTGTAATTGCTTTACAAAAGTTTATGGCTTGGATAATTTACCATTTTGAAAACATCTTTTTAACTTTGCGTTATTCATACTGCAGAGGGTATAAGACAAGATAAATATCATATCAAATACAAACATGTGTTGTACATATATACTCAATAGATGTATCAGATATGAAGCCTATTACGTGTACAGATCACTAGCTGTACATTTTTTATGTACAATGTACATAAATGAAAAAGTGAATAAAATAGGTTAAATAATGGGAATTAAAACCAGAATATCAACGACTTAACAACAGTGTACACTGTTAAAATAATTGTACACTATATATTAAATAAACATTGATCAGCATGTACTTTGCCATCTAGGTTCATAGGAGACAAGTTTTTGCTGTTGTCGTACTTTTCTTGGTTGGACCGCGAGATGTACTTTGTAAAAGAGAACCTCGCTCCAGTTTTTGCCCAATCTTCAGATTTTGTAAACCCGTCCATCGAGTAAACTAAATCTAGGGAGTTTATTTACTTTCTTTAAGCATATGAAGGGAGTTTAAGCCGTTTAAACTCAGGTCACAAAATGAGACGTTGAGACTAGTTACCGTGAAAATACTTGAAGTAATAAAAGTCTTTCAAACAACCTTCATTTCAGGGTGCTTAGTATCTCTTTTTTACTTTTATTGATTCATTTATATGCAAACATTTTCCCTTCAGAAATTTTTACTTAAAACCAAATAAAGAATTTTCTGTTTTATTTGGTGGATTTCTAAAATTATAAAAAATCGAAATATTATGGGGCAACGTTTTTTAACATTTACATTTTTAACCTTCCCAGGGTTCGCAAATCATATGGCCCCGACTGATTTAGCTTTTTAAGATGTATACAAACAAACTAGCAACTGGCGAGCCAAATATATATATATATATATAGATGGGGCTTATCGCACAGCCTTGCTTCTTAATAGTGTCTATAGTTGCAATTACTTAAACCTCCACCCCCTCCCCACTTCATCCTCTTTTCCTTGTCCCTCCCGTTCTCCCCTTTCCTCTTCTCTTTTCTCCTCATCCTCCCCATCCATTTTCATCCTCATACATTTCTCTTTTCTTTTCTCTCTTCTTCCTTTCCCTTTCCCTTAATCTTCCTCTCATTCACCCTTCCCCTTTTTCCTCCTCCCGTTTCATCCTCATCTATTCCTCTTTACTTTTCCTCTCTTCCCCCTTCCCATTTTTCCTCCTCAAACTCTCCTTCCTCATCAGTCCCCTCCATTTTCCTCCACCTCCCTTCTGTACCCTCCATCTCTCCTTCCGCTTTCCTCCTTCTCCTCCCCCTCCCTCTCCTCCGTTCCTCATTGCACATGCAAGAGCAAGCTAGCCTCAATTATTACTTTGCTACAGCTATTCAGACCCCCTCCCCTCCCTTTCCCTCTAAACTTCATTATGCCCCCCCCCTAAGTGACCCCCCACTGGTGTTTCCTTCAAAACTATTCCTAACCCCTATCCATTATACACGTATATTTTACAACCTCCTCTTCTAAAAAAAAGTCGTACATACATATATGAACTATAATTTTAGGCGAAGAATAGCATAGTGCAGTGATCGCCGATATTTACAATACATTGATATATGACAAGAAAGATTGAAAGATTTGCCAACCTGTGTAAACCTTTGATATTCAAACTTTGACTATTTGATCTAACTAACAGAATGCAAAGTTTCAAATATAAAAGGTGTACAACATCAAGTTGCAAAGATTTAAGGCTTAGAAAGTTAAAGTATCTTTGAGTCGTGACTTGTGTTCTTCCTTCTTCTAAGATGAAGCGTTATGTTAGTTCCTGAATTTAACTCCTTAGCAGATAAAACTTTATATGCACACACATGTAGCAATTGTATATCTTTGAAACATTATGTATATGTTACTGGGCGGAAATAAGAAATTTGATCTAGATCTAGGAGGATATACTGGAACCAATTCTTAAATTCTATCCCCAGCTGGTAAAATAAAGCTGGGACGGAGCGCGGGGAGAGAAACAGGATTCATTTCAGGTTTTATTTGGAAACGACCCGGTAGTTGGGATATCTTGCGGTTCCGTTCCTTTGTAATTAATCCACCTATACAACACTTTACCTGACATATATTCTTACTTTTCTGTACTTTTTATACTTTAAACATAAATACCTGTACTTGTATCCATAATGTGTACTATTTGTTTACTACTATATGCGAAGTTTTCGTGAAAAAATTCACCCATATTCATCTTAAGTTTAAGAAATTTTATTTTAACATGGGTTTCCAAAATCAATTTTGTCTTTAAAACATCCAGAGCGTATTCTCGAATAATTTTTTTTGTAACTTTGCTTTACTCTAACTTGTATTTGTAACCTACCTGTACTGTAATCTTACTTGTTGTAACCTTATTGCACTTTTACTTTATCTAAATTCTTCTTTTTGCCTTTTTACTTTTTACCGCCTTGGGACAGCTTTGTAAAATAACTAACCGCTTTGCGAAGTTTTCGGGAAAAAATCTGCGCAATTTTGTACAACTACTTTTTCGGGAAAATAAAAGTTTTACTTAACCAATGGTTCCTTCGACCAATTTTGCCTACAAAACATCCCCTTTATAAGATAATTTTCTATTGTGTTTTTTGAGGACTTAAATGTTAATAGATTGAACTTAAGGAAGTAAGAAGTTTCTTCTTAAAGAACCAAATTTTTCCTCATCTTTCAATTAATTAATACTGGACATGAAATAAAACACTTTTAACCCTCTAGAAAAAGCTGATATTTTAGAATCTGGAGCAGGATCTACTGAGTCTTTGAAATATGATTTTTTGAACAATTTCTACTGAATTAAATGGTTGTTAAAAAAACATGATCCCTGAAAAATAAGCATCAAGGGTATAATATTTTCAATCTTTAATATTTAAAAGTGTAATGGTCAATCGCCATCAAAAAAAAAGATCTAAATTTTTTTGGCTGGTCCATTTTTTAAAATTTATATAAAAAAAATCGCTGATTTTTCTGTTTTTGTTGGTGGAATTTCAAAGTAATGTCAAAATTCACATCTTTCTTAAGCAATTTTTAAAACCAACAAATTTTAGGCCGTTTGGTTTAGCAGATCGAGTTTTGACGTTGCTTGGAAATAAACCAACAGACAACGCACATTCTAGTAGAATATACATAATAATATATTCTAGAGTTTATTAGATAACACTAGAGTACTACAATCTAGAATAGTACAATATAGTTAATATTGTTGATGGTGTCTGCAGTGAGAATAAGAGAATGTATTATTACTGTGCTAAACAAGAAAAACTTTTTTCATTATGAATGGAACCCATAAAAGACCTTTCTTTAAATTAGTTTTCAGAAATTTAAACAGAAGGAAAATATTTTCTTACCCTCGCTACAGGATGAAGTAGTTAAACATAGGCCTTAAGTTTTGAAAGGTTAATCCTTTCAAAAACAGCTAATTCTGTTGTGGTTCGAGTTCATCCATCGAAGAACGTTGTTCGTCAGCTGATGAAAACATCGACCAATCAGAATTCAGGGTTTAAAACACACAAAAACGAATTGTCTTGTATTGTTTTTGCACAATAACAAGAAAACTTTTTTATCATGAATAGAACCCCTAAATAACCTTATTTTATTTCATATTATATTTTTTAGTTATCATTGTTTAGACCTGAACTTTTGTATGGTTAATTCCTTGAAAGAATTGAAACAGGGAGAAAAATGATGAAAAAAAAATTCTGAAACGAATCGATATTTCTGATTGAGTGATAATTTATAGTTTCAATTTCTATTTCAAAAATGTTCAATGTCTTGAATTTCTTAAGTTTCTGCTGTGGATATGGAATCAAAGTTTTGTAGTTCAGCGCTATCTCAATCAAAATTTCCAATCGAGTATCTTAAATCCTTCATATCTTTAACAATTGAACCGTTTTAGCATTTTTTCAGTTGTTCATAGAAAGAAATAGTAGCTGGTTAGACAGGGGTTAACCCTTCTCCTACTTCCTTTACTTCAACAATCCCATGAAACTCTCACGGCAGGTAATTAGAATCCCTATGCATCCATCCCACCTACACTCCCCCTCTACCCTTTCTAAGTATATTCCTCATTTCCGCGAAATATTATCGGAAGCAGCCCCCTTCTCGCTCTCTCCACTCCGTAATTAAAGATTGAAATGCATATTTGCTCACCTTCCGTACATCCTACTCAACCCAGATTTAACTAACCTAACAAATATCAAGTTCAGCTGAGAAATCTACCTACACTAGCTCTTCTAGATTCTCTTATTTCTCTAGTCCCTATAACTCCACTAGCTCCACTTACTCTTCTAGCTCCACTAGTTCCACTAGCTCCTCTAGCTTCTCTAGCTTCTCTTACTTTTCTAGTTAATTTAGCTTCTCTTACTTTTCTAGTTCATTTAGCTTCTCTTACTTTTCTAGTTCCTCTAGCTCTTTTAGATACTATATCTTTTATATCTCCTCTAGTTCTTCTAGTTCCTCTAGTTAATCTAGTTCCTCTAGTTCCTCTAGTTCCTCCAGTTCCTCTAGTTTCTCTAGTTTCTCTAGTTTCTCTAGTTCCTCTAGTTCCTCTAGTTCCTCTAGTTCCTCTAGTTCCTCTAGTTTCTCTAGTTCCTCTAGTTCCTCTAGTTCCTCTAGTTCCTCAGATTCCTCTAGTTCCTCTAGTTCTTCTAGTTCTTCTAGTTCCTCTAGTTCCTTTAGCTCCTCTAAATTTTCTTACTCCCATGCTATTCCATGTTTAGTGGTAACCTTGAGCTTCTGTTGAGTTTTGAAATTGTATTATCAAATGAAAAGATCTAATAGTTTCCTTTCTTTAATGATCAATAATTGAACCTAATATCATTGATCAACATTTAAATACAATCTATTCTTGTCTGTAATTTAGTGTTGCATCAATTTAAGGTTTCGCATAATGGATGTAGGATCAAACATCTAGCACGCGACATTCAAAGCACATAATTAATATATTACATAGTCAGAGAACCTTGTAAATTAAGCTTAAAGGGACTTTAGGCGTAAAATGACCCTCCATCTGTAGATTGGCAAGTCCGATTCACAACAGTACGATTCAAACATTTATTTTGGTAACCATGAGGAGGCAATGAATTCCTTCTATATTCCCGACTGTTATAAATCCACAATTCACTTTTTATAGAGAAGTAAAACTAAAAAAATCCTTTTTTACATAGAAAAACTAGAATATGTCATTCGATCTTGTACAAAGTTTTTAAATGGTACGTTGTGATTCGGTCATTCCACTTTGTAAACAAAGGTCACTTGAAGATACGTATACATTCCCTTTATAAGATAATTTTCTATTGTGTTTTTTGAGGACTTAAATGTTAATAGATCCAGTTTTTCGTGACGTAATTCTGGAGAAAAATAATTTTTTATGAGTTGATATAAAAATTGCATTTTTAATTCACATTAGATTAATGATCATTATTTTAAAAAAATCCCCTTCCCCCATTATGCAATGTTTATCTTTGCACTTTTTCTGAATGTGGGGCTGTGGGACGTCACCATTTTATAAATATTGGCGAAAATTATCTCATTTAAAGTTTGTAACCTCTGTACTGGAACATCATTTATCATTTACTATTCTTCATCCATTAGTGTTGGCGTGCACCTGGAGTAGGACTAGTTCTCTCACAATATCTCAACCCTTTATAAATACTTGATTTATAACTAAACCAACCTCTGGGTGATCTAACTCAATTCTTATATATTAATATAATTATCTAAATAGACGAATGGATGAATAGAAATTGGAAGAATACGGATTAATTCAAAAGAAAAAGATAGAAAAATAAACAAATATTTCTTATAATAATAAAAAAATGCATGTTAATTAGAAACAGAAAAATTTCGACTTCAGATCGTTTTGTAATTTAAAAAAAAATTAAGTAACAAACAATAAACGAATTATTTTTTAATACTTTTGTTAAATTGAATTCTACCGATATGGTTTACAGCACTAATATTATGAAAGATGAATATATGAAACTGCATAAATATATGTATTTAACAGATCTAAAGATTTATGCTTACAACAATTGGATATTAATATATACAAGCTTAGAGCTGGGAAATAAATCAGATCAAGTCTTAAACATTTTTAGAAATATTTATCATGTCATTAGAAGTTCAAAATATTAAACATTAAAGCTTAGATTCTCACCAGTTTAAATCAACAGTATGTTAAAGGAGGGCACAGATCTTTGGGAAGGGAGGTGTTAAGGGGGACGAGGGGTGGGGATGAAGATGGACAGGAAAGAGGGGGGGGGG
>NW_019396035.1:114850-116908 GCF_000591075.1 Eurytemora carolleeae
GAGGGGGCTGGGGAGGGGGGTCAACGGAAATAGGGCATTTTTAGGTCAACAGGATGTTTTTAAAACATTTCCAAAAACAACCTAAGTCTAAAACATCTATTGTCATAATCTAAAATTTTAAAAAGAAGAAAAATATTTCACGTTTAGGAGCATACTCACTTGTCGCCATTAAATATAAGAGTACAAAAGTGATAAAAGATTTTTAAGGAAATGCCCCGAAGCACACACACAAATCCTTTTTCATAAAAAAGGTATTTTTCCATTTTTTCAGTTAATTTTTTTATTTGGGTTTGTTTAATAATTTAAAAGTTTTAGGACAAAGTTTCATTGCTAATAATTTTGTTTGCTGAAATGAATAGACACTTTAGAACCAGAATTTATCTCAAGTTTTTGATAAAAAAGTAATAATTAACCTTTCAAAATGTTGTATTGAATATTTAAAACGTATAGAGTAAAAAAGCACAATTTGGATATTTCTTTTTATGCATGAAAATATATAAAATATTATGGTTTTTCTTTTTACAAAACTCAGGGATTCCAAACGGCCAGTACTACACATATATTGAATTAAAACAAAATTATGAAAAATATAATTTTTTTATCTCTTTAAAAATCAAGTCTTTATGAACTTAAACAATTAACCAAAAAGTTATTAAATCTGTGCTATTTACTCTAGATGTTTTCAGTCACTATAAAATGTTTAAAAAACTTACTTGCATCATGTTCAAACAATATTTTCTTCACTATTATCATGCATCTTGAGAACAAACAAATATTTTAAAAGTTTACACTCTTAAAGTATTTTTAAATTAATCTTTTAGAAGTTGACAGAGTGTCAACTACAAACTTTTAGCTAAACATATTCCAGTGAACAGAAAAAAAATGTTGGTAGAATTATCTCAAACTTTGTTATATAAAAGTCATACTCTCAAAAATGTTATTAATTTTGAAATATTTTTGGTCATTCTATATTTCTTCTAACAGTTTACCGTTACGTAGACTAATTTATTTATTTTTATTTAAGTTTTTGCATTATTGCATTATCATTGCATCTGTAAATCTTTTAATTGTTCCGGAATATAAACAAGGCTTGAAATTTGGGCGTGAGACTCAGTTAATCATTATAATACCGATTAGTTACCGATCGAAACTAAATTGGATAGAATCTTGGTTTGGGGCAAACATCTTAAAAAAGATTGGCGGCATTGAGCTAATCTCCTCAATTTTGCGGTAGCCTGCGCGCCTTAATGATATCAGCATTTTCTACAATTTATTTAAGATATAGAGCAGCGCGTAATGAACGAAGAAGGAAAGACAGGAGAGTTGGATAGTTGGGAGGGAGAAGGATGAGTTTAAAGAGAAAAGATTAATATGCAGGAAATACAAAAAAGGTTCGAATAATACTGAAGAACAGGAAAAGTTCTGATATTTAAAATAAAAATGATTCAGGTTTACTAAAATTAGAGGGGCGGGGGTCGAAAAATTTGTCTAGGAAATTGGAAGGAGAAAGTCAGACATGAATGAAAAAAGAAATGTACGCATATTTATATCTGTGAAGAAGAAAAACAGAAGAATGGAAACATTTCATAAAAATATTAGAGTAAATCGGCATAAAGTTTTATTGTTGCTAGGCATGTAAAATTTTAGTTTCATGCAAAGAATCCAAGGTCGAGAATTATTTTAGATTTTCATTTAAAAGGAAATATAATTAAATGCAGCTTGCAAATTTAGTGCATTAAGAAAACACCTGTGCAATGTGCATGCTATGTATAATGTATACTTAAAATTTATTGCTATTACGTTTGAAATGCATGTAGATTATATGTTTATTATATGTTTATCATTATAGAGAATGCTAATCAAATTTTAATCCTTACTGACGGAAATGAGTGAAACACAAATATTTAAAATGGGGGGACGTTTAAAAGGTGGGGGAGGGAGAGGAAAGGGGTGGGAAGAGATGATCTAGTTGAAACTTTTATTTATATTGAGGAAGAAACCATAGTCTTAGGGTTGGCGGTGTGTTAGAAGGTAGAGGAAGGTTGGATTTAGGGGTGG
>NW_019396035.1:117181-166485 GCF_000591075.1 Eurytemora carolleeae
CCACCTTCTCCCTTAAATGTGAATTATAATTGGCACAGTAGTTTTTGATGTAGAACCTACCAAAAACATTTTTATCCACTCCTCTTTCATGTCCTTAATCTTCTCTATGATGAATATATACTTTGCTTGTCTGTTTGTATCCCATAAACGTTAAAACGGCTGAACCAATCGGGCCAAAATTTTTGTGGGGCCTAACATGACCCCAGGAAAGGTATATATATATATGATTGAATTTTCAAAAATTTGCTTCTAACAAAATTAGATTTTTGATAATTTTGAAAATCCACAAAATTTGTTATAAAATCTGCGCATTTTTTGTTTTGTTTTACAATGTGTTCAAAGAAAAAATGTTAACAAATGAAATAGAAAATAGGCGCAAAGCGCCGGCCCTATAAGCTACTGATGAATATATATTCTTCAAAACAATGCAACTAAGTTCCCAGGGCACAGGTGGCTGATCATCGCGGATTTTTCATATTGGTGGATTTGATGTTTTATAAACTGTTTAAAAAGTCTTAGTTTATAGTGGATAAGGACAACCTTCAGGGTATAAATTAAGAAAGCTGAAAGCTGAAAGGTGGTAAAAGAAGCATTTTATTTGATGTTTGATAATCCCAGAAATGATTGGGAAATTGAAATAAAACTCAGCTAAAACCTATAATTTGATATACATCTTGAATGGGGTTGTACATGGTCTAGGGGGGGGGGTAAAAATGTTAAAATTCCCCCCCTAGAAAATCCTTATTTACGCCTCTGTAAATTTCAAGTTATAATATAAGTTTATAATGAACAGTTTACGCAATTTACGATTCAGATATTAAAAAATAAAAAGGCATAATTCATCTCTGTGTATGCTGTACTGTGTGTATGTCTACATTTTACAGTTAATCCTCCCAACTGAATATCTACAGTTAAAATAAATTTTATTTAACATAAAGCAGTTTGTTTATTATATTTATAGTAAAAAACAGACTGTTATCTAACATTATAAACATTTAGAAAACTCATTAAATATATTTTAAAACATATTTTTTCTTCATAATATTTTCAATTCTGCGTTTTGCAAATCATTCACAATAAACATACAGATGTAATTGTAAACATTATTCACAATAAACATACATATGTAATTGTAAACATTATTCACAATAAACATACATATGTAATTGTAAACATTATTCACAATAAACATACATATGTAATTGTAAACATTATTCACAATAAACATACATATGTAATTGTAAACATTATTCACAATAAACATACATATGTAATTGTAAACATTATTCACAATAAACATACATATGTAATTGTAAACATTATTCACAATAAACATACATATGTAATTGTAAACATTATTCACAATAAACATACATATGTAATTGTAAACATTATTCACAATAAACATACATATGTAATTGTAAACATTATTCACAATAAACATACATATGTAATTGTAAACATTATTCACAATAAACATACATATGTAATTGTAAACATTATTCACAATAAACATACATATGTAATTGTAAACATTATTCACAATAAACATACATATGTAATTGTAAACATTATTCACAATAAACATACATATGTAATTGTAAACATTATTCACAATAAACATACATATGTAATTGTAAACATTATTCACAATAAACATACATATGTAATTGTAAACATTATTCACAATAAACATACATATGTAATTGTAAACATTATTCACAATAAACATACATATGTAATTGTAAACATTATTCACAATAAACATACATATGTAATTGTAAACATTATTCACAATAAACATACATATGTAATTGTANGCTTGCAAGGAGAAGTTTAGGGGTCCAATATATCTTGATTGCTTTGTTCTTGCTTATAACTTAAAAATTATACTTGACACAAAATCTTGGGATGTTAAAAAAATGCGCAACTTTCTAGTAAACAATTTATTCATCTCAAATTTTTCTAAACTTCCAAATTTTTATAAAAATAATCTTTCGATTTTTTTAAAACTTTAAGATTAACTTCAGTTCAACAAATACTGCGGAGAAAAGTGCAAATTCATGTTTTGAAGATTACCATAATAGCTAAACTAATGGTTAATTAATATAATGTGTATAAACAAACTAGTTTATAAAACTAGATTGATGAGTAGAGGAAGAAAATGAGCGGAGCAGGTCCTAAAAAAACGATTTGCAAACTCCGCCCAGTTTTCATTAATTTCCAGGGTCCTGGCTGGACTGACAGGTTTACAAAAAGATCTGGTAGTGACCAGGATAGAGCTTTGTCTATGAAGCTGTTGGTAAACATTTTTCATTCTACTAACCCCACCTTCTCCTATCCATCTCAACCTTTCCCGCTACCCACCTTCTCCTATCCATCTCAACCTTTCCCGCTACCCACCTTCTCCTATCCATCTCAACCTCTCCCAATACCCACCTTCTCCTATATATGTAAACCTTTCCTGCTGCCCACCTTCTCCAATCCATTTATACCTTCCATGCTATCCACCTTCTCCAATCCATTTATACCTTCCATTCTACCCACCTTCTCCAATCCATTTATATCTTCCATGCAATCCACCTTCTCCAATCCATTTATACCTTCCATGCTATCCACCTTCTCCAATCCTTCTATACGTTTCCTATTACCTACTTTCTACGTTTCAAGATATTCCAACTGTCTAGTTTCTCTAATTTTTATCATCTTATCCCGGCCTACTTTTTTTCCTATTCCATTCCAATCTTTATTATCTTTCTCCACTAAGAACTTTCTCTTCACCCTGTTCACACAATCTTTCTTAAACCTTTCCAATGTTTACTCACCACGTCAAAGAAAAATTCCGTTCATCTTTCTCTCCCATTTCTCCCCCTTTCTACCAATAATTTAACATCTTTTTCTTTACAGCATGCGTTTAAAAAAAGTTAAGTTAAACGCTGAATTAATGTTAAAGTATGAAAAATTTTCTGTCAAAACTTGAAAGACCAAATTCTATTATCAGGGTGGTCCGGAATACAAGCTTTTAAATTTTTGACCGAATCCTACCTCGGGGCTCAAATTTTCTTGAATTTTGTAGAAAAAATTCTTTCATTACAATTACTTTATTTGGATAAAATTGTGCTTATACAGATTCAGGCGGCATGGTGCTGTTCTCTTTACGCTGTTTGATTAAATACAACACAACTCAGGTATAGGTGGTTAGTTACACTATAATTGTTCTTTTAGGTTGATATTATTACCGATTATTTGGTTAAACTTAAAGTTTTTAAGAAAGATACGTGTGAATATCTATACATTATTCGCAATTTTTCAGACTTTGGATATAATTTTGATTGGTTATTGTTGTAAATAAGAAATGTTCACTTTTAGAGTTAATTTTGATTATGAGCAGAACACGTAACAGGCGAACAGTTCATTCTGTCCATTTAGTGAACATACATAAACTGAACTTTCATTTATTTAATCCGTAATTAATCTAGAACAATCATAACGATAGAAGCTATCCCCTGGGGACCCCTTAGCATGGGTGGGGGATGGGGGGGGGGTGAGGTTTAGCGGAGGGATGAAGCTATAGCTTTATACATATATAGATAGATGCTGAGGGTAGGAGGAGGGGGGGCTGGTGTTGTAAGGGGAGGGGGATGTACTTNGAGAAAGAAACTATTAAAACATGGAGACATTTGGTGAGAATATTATAAAAGATACAAAGAATAAATTCCATAGGATTAACTTACTCCAGGCAGGAGGCAACATACGGGGATAAAAACTTAATCAACCAACATGAGAAGAAACTTATAATATTATCCATATGTTTATTCTGTATATAAAATATATTTTTTTTTTAATTTTTCAGTAGTTCAGAGAATAACAAATTCTTTCGACGAAAAAAATTGATGCAGGTCAAAGAATTATAATGTAAAGATAGTTATTTCCAAGGTTGTAATGCAAGGAAAGTTAATTGCAGTTGCGTATACTCTGCGTACATTTTGAAACAAGTTCTCTCTGTAAGGAATTTGCAAACAAAAATAGATGCATCAGTGTTCGTTCAGTATCTGAGGAGGATAAAAGCATTAAAGCATTAAATCTTGATAATTTTGATAATTCACAAAATAGTTTCCTATGATAAGAATATTTCACTGATTTTTTATGTGAAATATGGATCCCATGTCAGGCTTAGACATCCGTCCTGTGTTTACATTTCCGCCCAGAGACAGTACACTGCAGTACAAAAGATGCTTAACCTCTGAGATAACTTTCCTTGCATTACATCCTTGATTATAATTTACAAAATTGTCTATTCTTTAATTCAGGTTTCTGCTGTTTGTACTACGTGTGGCTTCTTTAAATGAACTTTTTTCTTGAATATTCTTAGATATAATCTTTTTTAACGTCTCTTACACAAATTTAAAAAATTTAAGAGTAAACAGTTTAGGGAGCTTGTCACAGCAGTTTAAAGGTTCACACAAAATTAAGAAAAATTGGTCCAATACATCACAAGGAACCAACCCCTATAATTAAGAGCAATAACATTCCTTTTTTTGACCCAGCCAACCGTATTCTCAGACCGGAGAAACGTCCCCAACCCAAACCTTGTAATTAAGTAGAAAACCTGTATCTAACCTACATCAAGAGCTAATATTGGGAAACTATTTTTATTGGAACCGAGAACAGTTATTTATTATTAATTAAACAAATACCTTGAACCTGACAGATAATTTACTCACATCAATAATATTAGAAAGGATGGATGGATGGATGTGGTGACGGACAAAGCGGCTGATTATTTGCCACAAACTGAAATTTTCAACTCCATATGTCCTTCCCACCTGATATTTGAAACTTTGACTATTTAAGCTAAAATAAGTCTGAAGTCTAAAATATCAAAGGTCAACAACATCGGGTTCCAAAGATATAGAGATTAGAAAAATAGATTTCGTGGTGAATAGATTTCGTGGTGAATAGATTTCGTGGTGAATAATGAGTTTCTTTTCACCAGCATACGGGTTTACGTTCACATTTGCCAATATTAAAGTACTTACAATAGCATGACCTATTAAGGTTAATGGCCTGTGAAATTAGCTTTATTCTAATGATCACATTCTAGAAAAAACGTTTAAAATCTTCTTAGATAAAACGCTAACTCATAAAACGCTTCATATACAAAATGCTATTATAGATAAAACGTTAATATTAAAATATTGTATCTAATAGTTTTTCCTTTTTATTTCTCAAATTCAGAAGATTTTAACCAGTTTTGCAAAATGCAAATATTTTCTAAATTTCAGAAAATAAAACTGATGTCGATATGGTTGAGTGAGCTAGGTTAGTTTAAGTTCGGATATAACAATTTGTTAGCTAATGAGTTGAACGTTTATTGAATGAATTTTGATAGGGGCGACTTGCCAGGGGGGGGGGTTAGCTTGGGAGACTACTTTCTAGAGGATAAGACAGATTACTTCTGCAGCTAATGTAGACAAAAGGGAAATATTTCTGCGACATAGTGGACAAATGTCTGTGGTGGGCTAGGATAAACCAGGGTTCAAATGTAGGGTTGGGATAGACGACAGACAAAAGAGGGTAATACTGGAGAAAAATATATATGAAAAAAGAAGAGTTTAAAGTTTAGAGTGTAATTTTAAAACTGAAATCTTTTACTATTTATGGGGCGCGTGGATCTCATCTGTTATTTCAGCAGTTTATTACTCAATAAAGTGGATTAGGATCTTGATCCTTGATTTACGATTTCTTCCCCGCCTCCCAGCCATTCTTCATTAAATAGTTAGCAAACCATATACACATTATTTCGTAGATTTTTCGATATTTTCTCGATATTTACAACTTATTTACGAATCCAAAGTTTGAGAATTTACTTGAAACACAATAAAGATCATAAACTAACAGCTTATACTTTACATGTGAGCTGTTTCTACGGAATTTGAGGTTAATAATGTTTAACATGATTTTTATCTGCTAATGTACAGTGGTCCTTAGAATGTAGTAGATGTTCAGGACCTGACTTAATTGTCATCCAATCCTCGTTGTTTTTTTACATTTTGTTATAATCAGCTGGATTTATCCATCCCCGGACTATAAACTTGATTTTTTTGGTTAACTGCAGCTAACAAGGGATATATGTGAGTCATGGTTAAAAACACTGTAATTATTTCTCTTTCATGTTTTATACTTATTTTCTTATTGATCAAACTCCATGATTGAATAGTAATAAAACTAAATTTTGAAAATTTGAAAATTGTTTTTATAACAAGAACTTTTTCATTAAAGTAAAGAATTCTGCCAAAATTGTCAGCAAAATACAAGAATTTGTTCCAAAAAAGTTAGCTTTCGGTGGTGACCCATGAATCTTGATTATTTTCCAGCTTTTGAAAATTGTTCACTCTGATTTTTTCTCGGTGGTAAATATGTCTTCAGAATCCGTCCCAACTTTCAGTGAGTTATTTCCCTCATTTTAGAAAACACTTTCTTTATATCTCATATTGGCCAGGAAACCGTCTCGGACTGTATAATATCTAAGTCTAAAAGTGGAACTAATTTTAGCCCAGGACCACCAGTAAAATATACCAGAGCTAATTTAATTTACATTTACGAATGAAATATTTGAGGAATAAATACCATTTTTGCAAAATAACTGAATTAATGCAAACAGTTTTGCCGGAGCAAAAGTTAGAAATATTTGAAATGCTTTAACGGAAAAATAAAATATACAGTAAATGCACATTTTTAGATTAATTTTTGATATTTAGAAAATTGACGGAAGCCTGAGCTTTGAATGGCACGTTAGGGGCAGTTTTACACCAGTTCCGCAGTAGAGTTGGAATCTGAAACCAGGTTCGGAACCTTTGACCAACACTGGGATTCGTCTTGTAGAAAGAAAAACATAAATCTAGTCAAACCTTGCACTGATGATATTTACTTATATAGTAAATGTATTTCTCTGCACTTCACTTTTTGAGTTTTTTTTCTAATGTAGCAATTTTCTGTTTAAACTTGAACTGAACACGTGTCAAACTCAAAATTTTTAATCTCAATATCTTTGCAACCTTATATTGTTAGCCTGTAATGTATCAATGTTTGCATATCAGATCTATCAGAGTTCATAGCTAATTATAAAATTATCTACAATATTAGGTTGCAAAGATATAAGGATAAGAAAATAAGGTGTTTATGACAAGTGTTTAGGTTCTTTGTGTAGACATTTATTTATTACAATATCGTAGACCTTAGAGATTTAAAGCTATTAATTCTGTTAGATCAAATAATCTAAATTTGTAACATCTAAGGTTTACTCCCTCACGTTGCAAAGAAAAAAGGGATGAGAAAATTTGAGTTTGTGGAAAAGAATCAATTTCTTAATATAAAATCCTAAACCCTTTTGAATCTGCAGACAAATAGACTAACTTTATAAACATATATGTTGTGATGAATTAAAAAGAAAACTTTCAACAAAGTATTTGTTCAGGTTTACGGTGACTAACCGCCCCCCCCCCCTTACTGTTAGAAAGGTGTTGAAAACTCCTATCTAGAAGGGTTGACATAACATGTTTAAACCTAAACAGTTAAAGATAAAGAGACTTCAACCACATAATCTTCTGAGGAGAGGAAACCAGTTTACAAGATAAAGAGACTTCAACCACATAATCTTCTGAGGAGAGGAAACCGGTTTACAAGATAAAGAGACTTCAACCACATAATCTTCTGAGGAGAGGAAACCAGTTTACAAGATAAAGAGACTTCAACCACATAATCTTCTGAGCAGTGGAAACCAGTTTACAAGATAAAGAGTCGTCAACCACATATTCTTCTGAGCAGAGGAAACCAGTTTACAAGATAAAGAGTCGTCAACGACATATTCTTCTAAGCAGAGGAAACCAGTTTACAAGATAAAGAGTCGTCAACGACATAATCTTCTGAGCAGAGGAAACCGGTTTACAAGATAAAGAGTCGTCAACGACATTTTCTTTTGAGCAGAGGAAACCAGTTTACAAGATAAACTAAACCAAATCTAAATTACGGAGAAATTCAAAAAGAAAGTATAAAACAAAATTAAAAGAGATATTCTAATAAGTAAGGAAAAAGATGGAAATGGTCTATTTCATCATAAAAGTTTTTGGACTGATAGTTAAGGAAAAGATAGGTAGACTGATCCATGATAGAGGAAGATGGGCGAATATATGAGAAATTTAGACAGACAAAATAGGGTGCTAATTTAAAAAGAAATTTTGAGAAGCTAGTTCATTAGAAAGTGTGATGGAATAATTCATGAGTAAGTTTGATGGTCTGATTCATGAGAAAAAGTAGACAGTCCGATTCATTAGAAAGGTAGTTGGTCTGATTCACAAGAAAGGTAGATGGTCTGATTCATGAGAATGGTAGATGGTCTGATTCATGAGAAAGGTAGATGGTCTGATACATAAGAAAGGTAGATGGTCTGATTCATGAGAAAGGTAGATGGTCTGATTTACGAGAAAGGTAGATGGTCTGATTCATGAGAAAGGTAGATNAATGGGAGCAATTTATCAACCAGTAGGCCGTCAACTTCTCCGCCAATACAGGTTCTTTCAACGTTAAATTGAAGGTTCGGCACAGATCTCGTCGGAGAATTTAAAATACAAATTTTACAGACAGCAAAATTGAAAACCGAAATCATGCCATCATGCAGAAAGTTTGGATAAAAGCTTGAATTGAAATCGGGGACTCAGCTCAAGATAGGATTATTTATATATATTGTCTTTGGAATTGACTCTTTGCAACAAACTCTGATTTTCTAATCCCTATATCTTTGGATTCCAACGTCGTAAACCTTTGAAATTTGAAACTATGACTTTTGTTAGATCAAAAAATATAAGTTTGAAATATCAAAGGTTTACGACATTGGGTTCCAAAGATATTGGGATTAGAAAATCAGAGTTTGTGGCAAAGACTCAATTCCTTTATATTCATTACTTTAAGCGTGTTAAAGTTAACGTTGCCATGGCTCAGTTTCATTTGCCATAAGTTACACTTGCCATAATTAATTACACTTGCCATAAATACTTTTCAAAAATGGTTTATCTGGCTACAATTTGGCTAGAGGATAGTTGAGTCTAGTGTTGATCATTGTTTTTTTTATCTATCTTTAAACATACATTTGTTGGCTTCGCAAAAATCTTAGAAATTCAAAAAAATGTATTTGGTTTTCTTTGTTTGGGTTAAATCTTCTGACAGAGTAAAAATTTGAAGAATCAGGCTCAAAAATTTTCATCTGAAAGCCCGAAATATCCTGAATTTATATAAATTGGTTAAACAGGATACCCAACCTAGCTGTGTCTTATATTCTGAGTTCCTTACAACTTTCAACAAATGTTCATTTCTTTGCAAACCGTTAAGTATAACATTTAAAACTTCAAGCAAGATAGAACACAAAATTCAGTCTCCAGATCATTATAATCATGCATCGTGGTAACCAGAGAAATTCTCCCCATAAACATGCTGACTAACTTGTGTCTATAGAAGTAGTCTCTTCTGCAATACAATATTGAAAAACCCTAATTATCAAACACATTTCTGTAAATGTATTTAGATTTATACAAATAGTTTCGCAAAAATTGAATTTTTGATACGTAAGGGATTCTTCCTTTTAAACGAAGAAAAACAATAGAATACTGTAGAAAATATTAGTGGAAAGTTATGAAGGAAATAACTAGACTCACTAGAACAATAATAACTAAACTCACTAGAACAATAATAACTAGACTCACTAGAACAATAATAACTAGACTCACTAGAACAATAATAACTAGACTCACTAGAACTATAACTAGACTCACTAGAACAATAATCGTTAAAACTTGGCCGACATTTGATCTCCGAATATGCACTATAGAAATAATTCTAGGTTAAATTTAAAATGAAGAAAAAAGAGTGAATAAAAGAACTTTGAGCACAATGGGTATATACTGGTCTGAATAGAAAATAAGCGGGGTGAACCTCCCCTCTAACCCTGTAGCCCTATTGTCTATGATATGTTTGTTTAGAGAATTCTATCCTTGTGAGTACAGTGTAGGACAGTAGGATGAGATGATACAGTGCAAATCAAGAGAAATGTTAAAGGGTCAAATTCAGTTTAAATGTATGCACTGTGCAGGCCAGGCCAGGCAGATAAATCCGTTCGGGGGTTAACGACAGCAAACTGTCACATTTCACACGTAAACTTGTTGTTTGGCTTTTATATCGCTTACTTATATTCTGTACTTTGAAAAGAACAAGGAATCATGAAAATGTTTCAGGAGATCAAAATTATCTAGTTTACAACAAACTTCACTCAGAAAGTTTAAAATAATATTTTTAATTATGGCGCTTAGAATATTACGTTTTTAAAACTTTCTAAATCTTAAAGTTTTCTTTAAATCTCTTTATTTCAGAAGTTAGTTGTAGTTTTATTAAAAAGGTAAACAAAACAATCCCGATTTTTTTTCCTTTTTAATGAGAAATAAGTCTATAAATTCAGTTTAGAAAAGAATTGCACCTAAAAAAGTAGTTTGTAATAATAATACCTTGATTGAAAAATTAACGCAAAAATGTATGGTCATACTGCAAAGATTTTCGGGGACACCTTCTAAAGTTTCCCTAAAATTCAGTTTTTATATTTGAAACAAAGGAAACCCTTCAAAAAAGGAAACTTTTTCCAAAGTCTCAAATGCCAGTTTCAAATGCTCTCAGTTCAACGTAAATTACAATATTTGGGTAAAATAGGTCCCTCAGGACTAATTTTTAATTATCTTTCATGCTCCATTTTTAGAACATTGTGAGACGAAACTTTTGTGTGTTTGCTTCTATAAAATGTGTATGTTCGATCTTTAAATAAAACTTGTAGACACACTAATTATATTTTCTTCTCCTCAAAATAGATTCCTGTTGTAATGGTTGGATGCACCAAACACAGCGCAGGATGCATCTAACACCGCGAAGGATGCATCAAACACCTCGCAGGATGCATCAAACATCGCGCAGGATGCATCAAACACCGCGCAGGATGCATCACTGACCGCTAAAGATACATAACGATCACCACTCACAGGTAAGGATGCATCTGTAATCGCTTAGAATACATTGGTTACCACTGCTGAACCATCAGTCTTCTCTCATAGTGAATCGGTGATCAATCATTATAATTCGGAGATTCATCAATATCCACTTGGGATGCATTGGTTTCCGCACAATATGTATCGTTTACCACTCAGGGTGCATTGACCCCCGCTCAGGATGCATTGGTCACCACTTAGGATGCATTGGTCACTGCTCAAGATGTAACCGTCATCTCTCAGGATGCATTGGTCACTGCTCAAAATGTAACCTTCATCTCTCAGGATGATTAGGTTACCACTGACGCTTAGAGTGCATTTTTTAATTTTTTTTTTAATTCATATTTTCAATGATTTTGAACATTTCTGAGAAAATTGTTTTAAAAAACGACAAAAATGTTTGTTTATGCAAGGTTATCACTCGACTGAAGGTAAAATAAATAAAAAATTATTTTTAAGGAAACAGATCCATTCATGGTACTCGTGTCTTTGTGAGTTCTGTTTCAAAAACAACTATCTATAAATGAAATAGGTTTAAATAATACTGACCTGTAACCAAAATAATAAAAATGTTTGTATTTATAACCTTCTCTCTGATGAAACAATGCCAGCATTGTTAAACAAATTGAAGGATTCAAACTATACGCATACAACTTCTTCATTTGTAAAACATAGAAAAAAATTAATATTTTATTTAATTATCATTGTAGAAGTTTCATCATAATTACATCTTCATTGAAATGCTTATTTAGTTTCATTGTTGTAACTCCCCAACCCCTTTGTTCTTTTTCCTCTTTCTCTTTCCTTTCCTCTTCCTACATCCCTCTCTCTTCCTCCAACCTTCTCTCTTCCTACACCCCTCTCTCTTCCTCCAACCTTCTCTCTTCCTACACCCCTCTCTCTTCCTCCAACCTTCTCTCTTCCTCTAACCTTCTCTCTTTGGACAATTCTAAAAAATCAACTTCCCATACTCAATCTTCAAGATCAAAATTAGTATAATGGTTAAAGAATAGAAGCGAAGTTCATGTTGCTATAAATAGTACGAAAATAGTACTCAGTCATACCGTTCCACATTATCTATAACATTATAGAAGAATTAAATTTCAAACTTAAAGTATTTATTCTAACAGAATTCATTGTTTGAAATATCTTCGTTCTCCAATATTGGGTTGCAAAGATACATGGATTTAAAAATCAGAGTTTGAGACAAAGACTCTTGAATTACTTCTTGTACAAGCTGTAAAGAAGTTTTAGTTAGAATATAAGATGTAAATGACCTATGTAACTAAAATGCTGAAATATAGTTTGAGGTGGAGTGTGAATCTGTGAAAGAAATGCCGTGAGGTATAATTGTTACCACTTAGCCATCCCGGTCTACTATTTTATCCCTATCAAAAACAGATTGTTAAATTCTTTCATTTAGCTCAGGTATTACTGCTGCCCTAATAATTTTCGGAAATAATACAGGACTTTAAATTCAGACCTCACTGCCACAAAATGTTACTATTTGGGCGTTAACTGTACTTTTGATTTATTTTGTAAGTTGTATGTTTAGATTAGGTGAATTCTTCAGCAAAAAATTTGTACTTTCTTTGCTTTCTTTATTTTCGTAATATTTTCTTCTTTCATACCCTCTTCCCGCCCCTTTCCCTTCCATCGACCACCACCCCCCCCTCTCTTCCCTTTCATCGAACCCCCTCCCCCCTTCCTCTCGTTTATGTCCCAGGAAGGGGTTGCTGTTTAAATATATTGATTACAGGGTTGAAAATTTGTGGAAATTGGAAAAATTTTCCGTTCTCTAGTTGTTTCAAATACACCCTTCCTAACATGCTTTATCACAGGGTAGATATCTACCAGGCTATGTAAATATATGATACAGGTTTAGAAATTGAAACTACAAAGGTTTACATTTGATACAGAAACTAGAGTTCTATAAATTACATGTTTTTGATTCACATGCTTTGATTTAACATTTTCCAAACTCAAAATAAGTCCTACAAATCCAACCTTGAATGATCGTACAAACCCGACATAAAGTGATCGTACAAATCCAACCTAAACTGGTCCTACAAACCTAACCTAAACTGCTCCTACTAACCCAACGACCTAAACTAATCCTACTAACCCAACGACCTAAACTGATCCTACTAACCCAACTTAAACTGATCCTTCTAACCCAACTTAAACTGATCCTATACCAACCCAAACCTAAACCGATCCTACTAACCCAACATAAACTAATCCTACTAACCCTAAACTAAACTGATCCTACTAATCCAACCTAAACTGATCCCATACTAACCCAAACCTAAACTGGTCCTACTAACCCAACCTAAACTAACCCTACTAACCCTGAACTGATCCTGCTAATACAACCTAAACTAAATGTACTCACCAAACCCTGATCCTACTAACCCCAACCTAAACTGGTTCTTCTAACCCAACCTAAACTGATCCTACTAACCCAACATAAATTGATCCTTCTAACCCAACTAAACTGACCCTACTGATCCAACCTAAATAGATCCTACTAACCCAACCTAAACTGATCCTACTAACCTCACCTAAACTGATAATATACTAACCCAAACCCCAAACATAAACTGATCCTACTAACCCCACCTAAACCAATCCTACTCTAACCCAACCTGAATCGTCTTAATATCCCCAACCTAAGCTGATCCTATGCTAACCCAAACCTAAACTGGTCCTACTAATCCAACCTAAACTGATCTTACTAACCCAACCTAAACGGATCCTACTAATCCAACCTAAATTGATCCTACTAACCCAACCTACACTGACCCTACTGATCCAACCTTAATTGATCCTACTAACCCAACATAAACTGATCCTACTAACCCCACCTAAACTGATCATATACTAACCCAAACCTAAACTGATTCTACTAACCTCACCTAAACTGATCCTACTCTAACCCAACCTGAACCGACCTACTATCCCCAACCTAAGCTGATCCTACTAACCAAACCTAAAATGATCGTACTAACCCAACCGAAACTGATCTTACTAACCCCACCTAAACCGGTCTTATTAACCCAACCTAAGCTGATCCTACAAACCCGACCAACACTGATCCTACTTAACTGATCGTACTAACCCAACCTAAAACGATCTCAATAACCCAACCTAAACTGATCCTACTATCCCAGCCTAAGCTGTTGCTACTACTATCCCAAACCTTTTTTACAGGTTACTATAGTAACAAACAAGTTAAAATCTTTCTCCTTGTTTTTGTTTACGGGCAAAAAATCTTAAACAGATTTTAAAATAGTGAAAACCGCAGAAAAATACTTTAACTGACAAGCATGGTTATTTTTTATCTTTCGTTTTTATTTAGAGCAGTTTGTGTTATCCTAACCCTTCCTGCTCGAATTAGCTTCCCCGGAATATTCTAAGCAAGTAGCCCTCTCCTCCTTAGTCCTTAATCTAGCAACTTTTATCTCCTCCCGTACCTCCGGATTGAGGTATTATCTCCTTTGTTACCTTCTGATCTAGGCATTATATCCTCCTGAGTCCTGGTCTAACCATCATCCCCTCCGTTACCTCCTTATCCAGTCATTATCTTCTCCTTTACCTCCTGATCTGGCCTTAGTCTACTCTTTTACCTCCTAATCTATCAATTATCTCTTCCGCTACCCCTTGCTCTAGGTATAAACTCTTCCGCTACCCCTTGCTCTAGGTATAAACTCTTCCTACGCCTCCTGATCTAGGTATTATCTCCTCCGTTATGTCCTGATCTAGGGTTTTTCTCGTCCGTAATCTCCTGATCTATGTATTATCACCTCTGTTACCTCCTAATCTAGCAATTATCTCCTCTTTCACCTCCTGATCTATCCATTAGCTCCTCTTTTACCTCCCGATCTAGCCATTATCTCCTCTTTTACCTCCTGATCTAGCCATTATCTCCTCCATTACCTCATAATCTAGCCATTATCTCCTCCGTCACCTCTTGATCTACCCATTATCTCCTTATGGTCTCATCTACTCGGAGACAGTTTGTTGTTTACCCCCTACCCCTCCACTCAACCTGAAAATCAGTTTAAGGTTCTTGGGTCTAAAATGTCCTGAACATTAGTTCAAGGTTATTCAGGTTTATTAAACTAAAACAAATCTTGGAAATGGTCAAACCTCTCTACATATATTGCCAAACCACCCATCTTAAAACGAAAAGGGGGGGAGGTAAGACTAGCTTACTATTAATCAAAAGCACTATATGTAGGACTAATTTATGGTTCTTGTGAGAAAACTGTTTTAGAACTTTCAAATATCTTTTTAATCAAACCCAGCAAATCAAAATCTAAATATTTTTGCCATGGAATGCACGGTTGTGAATAAAAGTTTTGAGTTTAGCACTGTGGTTGGATATATATACTAATCAGGAGTGTGATACTGTGGTTGGATTTATATACTAATCAGGAGTGTGATACTGTGGTTGGATTTATATACTAATCAGGAGTGTGATACTGTGGTTGGATTTATATGCTAATCAGGAGTGTGATACTGTGGTTGGATTTATATGCTAATCAGGAGTTTGATACTGTGGTGGTATTTATATACTAATTAAGAGTGTGATACTGTGGTTGTATTTATATACTAATCAGGAGTGTGATACTGTGGTTGGATTTATATTCTAATCAAGAGTGTGATACTGTGGTTGTATTTATATACTAATCAAGAGTGTGCTACTGTGGTTGTATTTATATACTAATCAGGAGTGTGATACTGTGGTTGGATTTATATACTAATCAGGAGTGTGATACTGTGGTTGTATTTATATACTAATCAGGAGTGTGACACTGTGGTTGGATTTATATACTAATCAGGAGTGTGATACTGTGTTTGGATTTATATGCTAATCAGGAGTGTGATACTGTGGTTGGATTTATATGCTAATCAAGAGTGTGATACTGTGGTTGGATTTATATACTAATCAGGAGTCTGATACTGTGGTTGTATTTATATGCTAATCAGGAGTGTGATAATGTGATTGTATTTATATACTAATCAGGAGTGTCATACTGTGGTTGGATTTATATACTAATTATAGTGTGATACTGTGGTTGTATTTATATACTAATCAGGAGTGTGGTACTGTGGTTGGATCTATTACATACTAATAAAGAATGTGGTCACCATGTGGTTGTATTTTTTTTCAATCAAAGAATATAGACGAGGAAGTCACATATCAATGCTTTCAAAATTAATCCAGCATTTTCTGGGAAGAATATAAACAAGCACGATCTGAGCAGCGCAGAGTTTGTCCATGATTCCTCCTAAAAATGCACTAAGCAAAGCTATGTCGGTTCCTGGTGTTAATTCCTTGGTTATATCTAGGTATATGCTACAGTACAGAAGATAAGATAGGGTTTAACTCCGCCCCAATAATTACACTCTGTTATATAGAAATATTGCTCTCATTAAACTAATCCTCACTCTGTGTGAAAATTTCTCCAAATGAAGATATTTTGAATTGAAAAATTGTTGCCTTCGGGGGATCAGTTGGAATAGGGTGTCATTTATTTTCGATAATTGGATAATCATTCCTTGTCGTTTTCGAGTCAACCCTTTTAAACATCTACCCCTTGGTAACACATTCCTTGTCTTTTTCGAGTTAACCTTTTTAAAATCTACCCCTTGGTAACACATTCCTTGTTTTTTTAGAGTTAACCTTTTTAAAACCTACCCCTTGGTAACACATTTCTTGTCTTTTTCGAGTTAACCCTTTTAAACATCTACCCCTTGGTAACACATTCCTTGTCTTTTTCGAGTTAACCTTTTTAAACATCTACCCCTTGGTAACACATTCCTTGTCTTTTTTGAGTTAAACTTTTTAAAATCTACCCCTTGGTAATGGTAACACACTCCTTGTCTTTTTCGAGTTAACGTTTTTAAACATCTACCCCTTGGTAACACATTCCTTGTTTTTTTCTAGTTAACGTTTTAAAACATCTAGCCCTTGGTAACACATTCCTTGTCTTTTTCGAGTTAACTTTTTCCTTTTAAACATCTGCCCCTTAGTAACACATTTCTTGTCTTTTTCGAGTTAACCCATTTAGACATCTATCCCTTGGTAACCATTCCTTGTCTTTTTCGAGTTAACCCTTTTAAACATCTACCCCTTGGTAACACATTACTTGTCTTTTTCGAGTTAACTCCTTTAAACATCTATCCCTTGGTAACACATTCCTCGTCTTTTTCGAGTTAACCCTTTTAAACATCTAGCCCTTGGTAACACATTCCTTGTCTTTTTCGAGTTAACTTTTTTAAAAATCTATCCCTTGGTAACACATTCCTTGTCTTTTTCGAGTTAACCCTTTTAACATCTAGCTCCTGGTAACACATTCCTTTTCTTTTTCGAGTTAACTTTTTTAAACATCTAGCCCTTGGTAACACATTCCTTGTCTTTTTCGAGTTAACTTTTTAAACATCTACCCCTTGGTAACACATTCCTTGTCTTTTTCGAGTTAACCCTTTTAAACATCTATCCCTTGGTAACACATTCCTTGTCTTTTTCGAGTTAACCTTTTTAAACATCTAGCCCTTGGAAACACATTCCTTGTCTTTTTCGAGTTAACCCATTTAAACATCTACCCCTTGGTAACACATTCCTTGTCTTTTTCGAGTTAACCCTTTTAAAAGATCTATCCCTTGGTAACACATTCCTTGTCTTTTTCGAGTTAACTTTTTTAAACATCTATTCCTTGGTAATACATTTCTGACCTTCTTAATACTTGTTCATATCTAAACTTAATGTGGCTCATCTTGGTCAGGATATTCAGTTCTTTTCTTTAAACGAGCTGACAGGGATGCTTTGACAACTGAAACCGGGCCGACTTTTAACTGTCGTCAGGCTTTTAGCGCCACCTTGCAAAACATTAATAAAGATTTAAAAGATACAAATTTTTTACGTCTTGCGTAATTTTTAAAGGAGTATTTTACCAAACCCTTGTATATTTTGGCGTTATAATGCGAAATTTTTGTTTGCTTTTGTATTTCATGTATTCTTGCTCTTTTCCTGGAACGCTTTTGTTCCTAAAATTGATCCAAATCAAGCCTTAATTATTTATAAAGATTTTGTTTCCAAATATTCGCGTACTTTTACCGTACTCCATTGTTGAACGAGTGTGGACCCAACTTATGATCGGTAAATAGGTAGATTACCGCATTATCCGACTGATAATTTCAAATTATTAGGTAAAATGTAAAAATGGCTAAATCCAATAATTTTACCGGATTATATATGTATAAGAACCTAAAGCTTGCTGAAAGCAGAAACCAAGGGGCAGAAAATAGGACAGAATAAAGAAGAAACTGAAAAACCGTGTATTGTATGGTTTCTATAGGTAGCATTGTGAGAATTGTATCAATAGACCTCTTTACCGACCTTTTTTGTATTTTTTTCTAAATTCAGGGAATGTAAATTTAAGCAGTGAAAATATACACGTAATAGGTTCAAAACATAATACACGTTCTTATCAAAACATATGTTTCATAAAAACTTCTCCATAGAAAGTAGTCACTTGGTTCATTTTGCAAAAGAACTGAACACTTGCCACAAACTCAAATTTTCCGATCCTTTTATCTTTGAAACCTCATGTTGTAGATCTTTGATATGTAAAACTATGAATTATGTTGGATCAAAGTGTTAAAGTTTGAAACATAAAAGGTTTACACCATTGCAGTTTGCAACGAAATATGGATTAGAAAATTAGGGTTTGTGGCAAGGAGAAAAAATATCCGGAAATCAGTTTTTTGGCGAATGAACAGATTAAATCATTGATAAACCAATAAAAAATGGCATTTTAACAATTTAGTGGATGTCCACAGATTTCTATTCGCTGAACCATCGGGTCGGGGTGAGGTAGTTACAGGGAGTTTGAAGCAGGACTGCAGGACCACCTTGGGGGCGAAACCGCCGAAACTTTGGTTAATAATAGAGAATACCAGGATTAAAACTCCATCTTGACACTAATGTATCAACCTATAGTTGGGAGCTAAACCAAGGTTCGACCGTCCTAACAGAGTTTCTGATACTTACTCAACTCATTTATCTCTTTTAAAAAGTAAAAACTGAATTTTGGTAAAAAAGGGTGAATAAACTTTGAAACCTTAATGTTTTGGTTCGATTATCAAAAAAAACCATAATTATTTACCCTTTTTTAAAAACGCTAGATTCTTCAAGAAAAAAACATTCAGAGTTTGTTTCTTTCAGAACTGAAATGGAGTGGGAAGGGGGGGGGGAGGTAACGCAAACCAATTTCTAAGGACATTCCTAAATAGTGAATAAAGTAAAATCAATCAGAACGGATAAATCCAGTAAAATCTAGTTTTTATTGTTTTCACCAAACTTCACAGTTGTATTCATGTTAATTTGAGAATGCCNCCCCCGGTCGGCTAGATTTCGAACCGTCAGTTTAATTATCGGAACTTTACAAAGGAATTGAGTCTTTGCAACAAACTCTGATTTTCTAATCCCTATATTTTTCGAACCCAATGTCGTAAACCTTTGATATTTCAAACTTATACTATTTGATCTAAAAGAAGTCATAGTTTGAAATGTCAAAGGTCTACGACGTTGGAATCCATAGATATAGGGATTAGAAAATCAGAGTTCGTGGCAAAGACTCAATTCCTTTGTCGATTCAACAAAAATAATATTTCGGAAATTTATGCATATTTTGCCATAACTGAGAGACATGTGTCTCATAGAAGAAATTGTAAATAATACGATAAAAGGCAACAGTAGGAAATTTTAAAGGGATTGTTCTAATATTTCAGTAAATTAGTGCAAATTATAAAACAAAGGATTCTAGTAAACCTTTAAAACCTAGTATTAAATTTATATCAATTTCCGAAAGAAAATGTTTGAAGTTTTTATCAAACTTAATGCCAAGACGACAGAAACTGACAATAAGAAATTACTAAATCACTTATTAAAAATTAATAACTTATAACGTGAAATAATTTGTTTAAAGCGGCGGATGTTTTACTGCGTGACACCGTGTCTGATCTCACAGACTGGATTACAACCCAGAGAATTAAGTTTCATCGTCAGATTGATCGAGATTTTATCTTTTCGACTCCCTGTCCTTCAATATCCTAGATGACTGGCGTAATTTTATATATTCTCATTTTTTGAGAATTTTTAGAAACCATCAATCATCTGAAAAAGCCATATAGTAGAGATTCTCCAAAGTACACGCGTTCGTCTTTGTGATTTTTTGCCCTTTGTTTCTATCCCATCAAGTTCTGTCCTAAATACAATTCAGTATTTATCCTGGCTTGTTCTACCAGTATTCTAGAATACTTTCTCGTCTCCTTCTCTTCATTTCTTAGTTTTCAAACCAAATCTTTACGTACCTTCCATTCCACTTCTCCCCTCTTCTTGAACCTTCAATTCCACTTCTCCCCTCTTATTGAACCTTCAATTTACCTTCTCTCCACATCTCCCCTCTTCTTCTACCTTATTACCTTCTCTCCACTTCTACTCTTATTCTAAATTGACCTTCTCTTCACTTCTCCCTTCTTCTTTAACCTTCTATTCACCTTCTATCCGCTTCTCCCTTCTTCTTCAACCTTCTTTGCTCTTCTTCAACCTTCTATTCACCTTCTCTCCGCTTCTCCCTTTTTATTCAACCTTCTATTCACCTTCTCTCCGCTTCTCCCTTCTTCTTCAACCTTCTTTTCATTTTCTCTCCACTTCTTCGCTCTTCTTCAACTTTCTATTCACCTTCTCTCCGCTTCTCCCTTCTTCTTCAACCTTCTTTTCACCTTCTCTCCACTTCTTCCCTCTTCTTTAACCTTCTATCCACCCTTTTTCCGCTTCTCTTCTCTGTTCTAACCTGCTTGTTACACTTCTTTCACTTCTCCCTTCTTCTCCAGTCTTCTCTTTACCTTTTCTCCGCTTCTTCAATTTTCTCCGACCTTCCCTTCATCTGTTCTCCCCTTTTCATCACTTGTACAACCTTTTCTCATTCTTCTCTTACCTTCTACTCGCCGTCAAGCTCTCCACCATCTCACTCCTACTCTACAACGTTTCTCTTTTTCTACTACCTTCTCTCCTTCTCCCCACGGCATTCTCCTTCTTCTTGGATTTCACAGTTAAGAACAGTTTAGAGTATTTGAAAAACATAAATCATAAATCAAACGGTAAAGTGAGCTGTGAAATAAACTCAATCTTTTTCAACTGCAAATGTCTAAAATCTTCTTGGAGCTATTTTTCGAGTGCAGCCCTCCTTCGCGCCATTAAACCTGTCCAATGGGTTTTATGTGTGTCTTTCTAACCTATATTTATGAAATTCAAACCTTTGACAAAACTAGAATTATGGGACGAGGTCAGTCTGGGAGCGGATTGAACCTAAGCTAGATATGTGGGGTTAGACCAAAGTCGTATTTTGGAATATTCTTACCTACTCTTCTTGTATTTCATGTATGTGGTCCTAATAGACCTAGATAAAAGAGGATCTGTTTGGGTAAGTAACCCTGCTGTTTTTACTTTCAGACTTAAAGTTAACTACACGCTAATTAGTTTTACAAGCAAAGCTATAGTAGTTACCCGTACCAGGAGAAGGGTTCAATGAATCCTTAAATAAAATTAGATTGCGTTTTTATTTTTAGGATTTTGATAATTTTTAAACTATAGATACAGATTTTTCATAATTTTCAATAATGCATGGTCCTAGAAAGAAATTGAGTCTTTGCCACAATATGATTTCTGCTAGATTACATATTCTAAGTTTAAAATATCAAAGGTTTACAACTTCAGTTTTCAAAGATATAGGAATTTGAACATTTGTATTTTTGGCAAAGACTCAATTTCTTACTCAGTGAAAAATCTGAAACCATAAAATCCAAGAAGATAATATTGTTTAAGAATGAATAACAAAATATAGGATGTAAAGTGGATGGTTTACAGAATGGGTTTTAGAACTCAGGGTGTGAAAAAAAGGTTTGAGGACTGGTTCGGGTTCTCTGATTGAAGAGAACTATGTGGATACAAAATGAACCTGTTTTGGTTGTATGTATTTGTACTTCGATGTTTGCCGGTTTAGTTTGAACTATTATCGTATTTGAAGAAAGGAAAGATTCCAAGACTGACAATTGAATGGGGGATCTCACAGCCCTGCCAAATACACTTCCGTTCAAATCTTTGAGCAATTACAGTGAATCCAATAAATTGTAAAACGGACCAAGAACGTCTAGAAGAAATTTTGTAAATAGTTTTCAAATATATATTGTAAAGAGTTTCAAAAAATGTTATATTTGAAAGGTATATTTTTGATGCCAACATTCACTGCTGTATAGGCTGGGCTAGAAAGGATGAATTATCAAACAAATGAATGAACCTTTTTTTCATTTTAGAGACTGTGAATATTTTTTGTTTTAGTATGAACCCAACCACAGGGAATAAACCTTATCATAAAATATTTAATTCTACGACCGAGTATGGTTCAATGATTTCTTTTTATCCATTCCAATAACCAAGTCAATAATTATGTAAAACTGAAAATTTTGTTTAAACAATTTACATATCTGTAAAGAAACTTTTGAATATATTCCTATTTATACATATAATGATGGTCGGTAAACAACCTTTATGTACCTGAATTGTACCTGTACTAGAATTGTACTTTTACATGAATTATACTTGTACCTGGTTGGTACCTGCACCTGTATTGTACTTGTACCTGGATTGTATCTGTACATGGATTTTATCTGTATATACCTGGATTGTATCTGTACATGGATTGCATCTGTATATGGATTGTATCTGTAAATGGATTGTATCTATACATGGATTGTTTCTTTGCGTGGATTTTACATGTACCTGGATTGTACATATAACTGGATCGTATCTTTACATGGATTGTGTCCGTACATGAATTGTACCTGTACGTGGATTTTATCTGTACATGAATTGTACCTGTACGTGGATTGTAACTGTACCTGGATTGCATCTGTACATGAATTGTACCTGTACGTGGATTGTATTTGTACATTAATTGTACCTGTACCTGGATTCTATCTATACATAAATTGTACATATACCTGTACATTATATACATCACATGTGCTTAAACAGGGTTACCCATATAATGGTTTTGGAATTATTAACTAACTACTGCTTTTATTGGAATTATTAACTAACTACTGCTTTATTGGAATTATTAGCTCACTACTGCTTTTATCGGAATTATTAGCTCACTTCTGCTTTTATTGGAATTATTAGCTCACTACTGCTTTTATTGGAATTACAAGCTCACTACTGTTTTTGTTGGAATTATTAGCTCACTACTGCTTTTATTGGAATTATAAGCTCACTACTGCTTTTGTTGGAATTATTAGCTCACTACTGCTTTTATTGGAATTATTAGCTCATTACTGCTTTTATTGGAATTATTAGCTCACTACTGCTCTTATTGGTATTATTAGCTCGCTACTGTTTTTAACTTTTCTTAGATTTAAATTTTGGCGTTTATGATGATCCAAAGATCAGCGAGTGAATAAGTTAAGTGCTAGTTAAACATTTTTTTGAAAATAAATTACAGTCTTGTTTGACCCTTTTCAGTTCTAATGATCTGTAATAACCATCAAAATCAATTAAAAAACTGTTAAAAATTCAGCAGAAAAAATTTTCTTAGTTCGTTATTTCCAGCTTTTTGTTTGTAAATATGCATAAAATATATCAAAATCAAATAATTAAACCTAAAAAAGCTAAGCCGTTCTTTTAAAGTCTGGTCGGTAAAACTGTAATAATCATAAAATCTTAATTAATGATGAAAACAAGTTGATTTAAATAATATTCTATTACTACCTCAGGTCGGTTGGAAGATTTGCTTATTATAGAATATAATCTTTGTTTAATCTGATTTCTTATCTTTAATCAACAAATTAGTTCAATTTACTACATCTAATCTTAATACAATATTATGAGGGTAATCCTTACTCTCTCTATATATATGGCTTGCCAGTTTAAATGCAATAAACGTAAAAACGTCTCAACCTATTGAGTCCAAGTTTATGAACCAGGCCCATGGCTGGTGGGAATTATAAAATTTGCTCATTTAAAAAAAAATAAAAAAAATTGGAAATGAAAACAGAAAACAGTCTGATGATGTACGAAGTAAAAAGGTTGTTATTTAAAGCTGTAAAGAATTACTAAAAAAAAGTGTCACGAAGCGACTTAAAAAGGAAAAACCTAATACATTCGAGTTCTATCTTCATAACGTTGGGGAAATCGCGAGATTCTTTTTTTTCTAGTTTAGAGATGTTTTAAGCATATATATATCATTATTTCTAGTTTAGAGATGTTTTAAGCATATATATCATTATTTCTAGTTTAGAGATGTTTTAAGCAAATATATCATTATTTCTAGTTTAGAGATGTTTTAAGCAAATATATCATTATTTCACTATCTGAACATCCTTTTAGATTTCACATAATAACACTGATAAGGAAGAACTTCGGCGTGTTAATACTGAGTAATACTAATCGTATACTATTGCTATGTTTGCACTTAGCACATATTAATAATTTTATTGTTCTCTAGTTCAGACATACAGGGTGATTTTTAAAAGTCGAATTTTTTTAAATGTTCACCAAAGCAAAACACGGCACAACAAAAAGAAAACTTTAATATTTATTAACTCGTTAAATTATCTCCAGCATTGGTAATCTTTCACTGCTTAAGGAGGCTCTCAACTAACTACCAAACTTCGAATCTGATATTTGGACAATTTGACTTTTTTAAATCACATGGAGGACGAATTTAATATTTTAATAGCTGGAATGTATTCTACAAGATCTTCTCATATATTGAGGCTCCTTCAAAGTGATTACTACTGGTAAGAGAATAATTATAAATAAAAAAATATTTTAGGGAGATAGTGGAGTAAAATGTCGTATTTTTGGCATTGTTTGACCTGTTTAAGGGAGGGAGACCTGTAATATTTTTTTCTGGGTGAAGCCCTTGTGGTAATTATCAAATGTTAGACAGTAAGAAGAAATTGGAAGATCAATATTCTGGATTTTTCATCCAATTAAGGACAAATAAAAAAATTGACTTTTAAAAATCACCCTGTAGAGTAGATTTCAGTTTAAAAGTACTGAATGGAAAATAGCAATAGGAATATAATTTTTCATCTCATGATGAATTCCAGAGACCGAAATATTTCATATCACCTCGATTCTTAAACTCATCTCTTCAATCTCCAGAAATAACTGATATATATAATATATATAATCTAATGTGCGTGTGTTTTTCTTCTAAATACAAAACTTGATGAACGACCTGCAATTATATATTTCATTATTTTGTAACACCTACATACTTCATTCCACTTAGTAACAATATGAGAAGGGGGGGTGGGGGTAGAAAATTAGATTGCAGAGTCAAAGTGAAAGGGGAGTAATGAGGGGCCCCCTAACCTAATACAATCTGATCAAACTTATGATTGTAGATGTAGATTTAATTATCAGAATAGTTTAATATTTGTAAGATATTATTTTCCATTTTTAACGTTAAGCTTGAGTTTTTTAACTTCTCATTTAAAGCTGCATCTTTTTAGCTACAGGTTTTTAAATAAAATAAAACAAAAAATATTGACCAAAAAAAGAGCTGAATTCAACTTAACATTGTTTGTCTAAAAATATGGTTGAAAATTACATTATCTTCATTCTTCAAAATAATAATTGATCAACCATTGAATGTAAGATTTTTAATTTACAAAATATGCCAAAGAGACATTTTTCGTGACCAGGGAATTTTTTAAACAAATCATTCAGATATCACAACCTATAGTCATCGATTATCTTACGCCACATTTGTATTTTTTTACGCTCCAAGTCGTATGTTCCAACTTGCTCAATTTGTATGGGCGCTACGCTCTTTGGTATGAGATATCTTTTTTCAATTTTCTCATTATAGACGCAACAGATAGAAGTAGAAGTAAGATTACTAGCGATCAAAAGCGATTTTTTATCGCATTAAGCCTATACCCCTTTTCATTTTTCGCGAACACTCCCTTTAAGCTTTGATTGTCTTCTTCTTTTACCTTAAGCCTCAAACAATAAGACATATAAATGTTGCGCTTTAACGACAGTCGTAGATTCAGCTTTTAAATCTATCAGAATTTTTTATTTTAAAGATACATTTTTCTAACACGAGATGAGCTGTAATCAAATCTTTAATTCTTGAAATTACTGCGAAGGAAGTTCAGCAATATATGTATATCTTGTCATAGAAGTGATAATATTGGCGGAAATGAACCCAAATCCATCATCCCCCTGACAAAAGAATATTTCAGGATCAACTGAGGGGATTCTTTCGGTTGATTCCCCTCAGCGTCTCATTATAATTAGATTATGAGTCAGGTCAAATACTCGTAAATATCTTGTTATACTATACTATGTTTATTTACATTAGTATATGTATTCTGTTCATTTCATGAAATCGGAATTTTCAACCAACTGTTCTTGTCGTCTATCTTTATATATATAAAGTTGTAATCTCTGTTTGTTTGTCCGATCATAACTCAGGAACCACTAGATTTGCCTCAAATTGTGAGTGAGGAACTCGGGAGAACCACGGAAATGTTCTAGCTTGGGTTTAAGATTCCAAGTTGAGTGGGTCGATTCTTAAAGGGAAAATTAGCTAAAATCGTAATTTAGTTCTGAATTTGCGCACAAGTGTAAGAAAACCAAATTTATTAGGTTACATATCATGAATTCAAAACATTTTTGTTTTTATCAATATCTCTTCGATAAAAGAAGTTATGATAAAAAACATAATAGATAGTTTACTTTAGTTTTTTCCGACCATAACTCAAGTCCCCGTGACCGATTTACCTCAAATTTTGAATTCAGAACTTGAGAGAACCACGGGAATGTTGTTAGCTTGGTTTTGAGATTTAAGCTGAGTGCAGGTCAACTTATAAAGGAAAATATCCAGACAAAGCTGTGTTCCCAAGCTAGTTTTACATAATTCAAGAGGAGGTTTTTTGTTTCCATTTCACGGATTTATCAGAACGGTTTCCTTATTCTCATCAAAAGTTTAAAAAATCTACTTGTGGATTGAATACAACAGAGAATAAGAAGGAAATTGACCGAATTCAACAGTTTAAAATGTTGGGTAACTAGAAATTACAGGCCCTGTAGCTTTGATAACATAGATTTGCATAAATTTTCTCTATATCTTTGCAACCTTACAGCATAAATATTTAATATTTCAACCTTAGATTATTTGAGTTAACTCAAATTTTGAAATTTCAAAGGTCTCCGACATTGGGTTCAATCAGAGTTTTTGACAAAGACTCAATTCCTTTAAAAAAACAGTTTGAACTGATATAATAGATATTAGATGCTTATAAATAGATAATAAACAATTTTAAACGACTACTATTATCATTTTTTAAATTTAATTTAATTTGATTGAATGGGATTTTTTGCAAAGTTGTGTTTCATTTTCATATCTCTGAGAGTGAGTGGACTTTGATTCTATAATGCTAAATATTCTTTGCTTAACTTTTTCATTGATGTTTTAACGACATTATGTCGCCGAGACAATATATTCATATCTTTAGTGCAAACACAAAAACTTGATTCTTCATTTACCTTCTCCATACTTTAAAACCTTCTTCACTGAATATCCACTTTTTGTTTAGAATAAACATAAGAAACTACTCTTATTGACTCAAGGTTACCGGCATAGTTTTTCATTTTACATGGTGGGGTTGAGTACACAATGATTGAAGAATAGACAGATTTTACAGATTATTGATATTACTAATAGAAAGCTTAGAACCAGAGAAATTAGATCACTAAAAAACTATATTTTTAATCTCTACTTACAACAAAGTTACAACTCGTTATGCGCTTTTTCTTCTTAATATACTTTTAAGAACAATAATTTTTCTTCGGCTATGCTTGAACATCTTTATTCACTTCATCTAACCCTTGGAATTATTTATTTTACATATCTTTTTTTAATTTTATGTGTTCTTGGTTTTCTTGCCCCGGTTTGCAAACATTTTGCAAGCTTACTCTGAATAACCTGCAGGCCGGTGACAGTATTGGCAAATAGCCATTTTCTTGTCCAGAAATTATAGAAAAGGAATTCAACAGTTTTCTTTAGTTCCCAATCGAGGTTTCGGATTGCTGTATTTCCATCCAATAGGAGAGTCGGAAACCCGGTATTCCGGCTCCAGTAAACTCTAGTAGCTACAGGTTGAGACAGTCCGGCAGAAGTTAGTTTACCACTATCCGTCCTCAGAGAAGCACGTGTATATGAGTTGTGACTCTGATTTAGTTAATGCAGATTAGACATATATAAGGTATTGAAAAAAAATTTAATTAAAAAAAATATATATTTTATGACATTAAATGAATCAATACAATCAGTTGTCAACTTTAAATTTATTATTTTTTTTTAGAAAATGGATTTCTGTCCTCGAGGAACGGTTCCAGATATCGGAGATCTTAACTTCTCCATGGATAGCATGGATACTTTTCATGATATTGATATAAAGATGGAAGACATAGAGGCCCAAGAGGACTTCCACATGGAACATTCTCTCTCTATGTTCGAGTTCGACACCATGAAAGATCTGACTTTGGACATAGATGCCGTAGTTCGATCAGCGGAGAAAAGATCAATCTTGGACGAACTTGATACCAAAGATAAGATACGACAGGATTGTATGTGGTCTACGGGACAAAATCTTGCAAAACTATTCAAACCTGATGATAAAGCTGACAGAGTTAAACCCTACACATCTCTTCTAAATGAAGAAATGAGCCTCACACCCCCAACCTCTTATATAAACGAGTACCTGAAACATTTTGAAACTCCTCTACCTTCAGATGAAGAATCCTCTTGCTCGAGCGGAGATGAGATTGACGTAGTTTCAGACTGGTCAACAGTCATCATGGAGCAAGGCTGTCGTCTCTCAGATCAAACCGTTCTTACAAGTTCAGTATCTAGTAAAGATCATTGCTATACTTCAAGAAACCTGTCATGTACACTCACACCTCCAGAATCTTCAGAAGATGAAGATTCAATCCAGGGATACTACTCATCAAAACCGTCCTCGCCCGAGTTCAAAATTCGAAACCGTCCTCACCAAGGAGTTGAAGCAGATCGCCTAAATCTAGCTGTAAAAAGTATCATGGACTCAAACCCCTCCCTAAGAAAGCAAAATTCCTCTAAAGCAAAGTTTACCTTCAAAATCAAAATTAAAACTTCGTTAAAACATTCAAGAGAACCTCGATGGGGCTCCAACATTCATCAGTTATCTAGATCAGAAAAACCTCGCTTATCCGTCCTCAAAACCTCGGAGAACATTGAACGCCCCAAGGATGCACGTGACCTGCACAACTACATGGAAAGACAAAGAAGAACGGAGTTAAAAAATGCTTACGATATTGTTAAAACTTGCGTCCCAACCATCTCCTCCTCTGACCGGGTGTCTAAACAGATGATACTGGATAAAGCTATTGAATTTTGTCGGAGCCTTCGTCAAACTGAATCCCTAGCTCACAAACAGAGAAGGATGCTCATGGAGAAGAACACAGAGCTCAAGAAGAAATTAAAGACCTTACAGCTCAGAGCAAGCTTGTCTCACTGAGAGAATATATACTAACAAAATTATAATGTTTACCCCATGGTCTCAATAACTGTATAAAACCCTTCCTAGTCTGAAATGAAAAGTTTATATATTTCTAAGATTTTTATATTCTATCAGTTGTATGAAAATAATAGTATATAGTATAATGCATAAACTGTAAACTGGTCCTTTATGGCCAAAAATGTACAAAGTCGAGTGGACCTTTTCTCTAAATAATTGGATAATATAGAATAAAATATGAAATATATGTTTAGAAAATTATCACCCAACCTCGATGCTTAATTTCTTGTGTGTTGTGTGGTGTGTGAGATAGAGAAATTATTAAATTCATTTTTTATCTTTGTAATTGAGAACAATATTTTTTTCTTACTTGAGTCTTACGTAGTCTAACCAAACCTAAAGAATAGAATACTAAAATAGAATATACTTTGTGTCAAGTTGTAGAATGTAGAGGGGAGTTTGTTTTCCCTTGAAGAGGATATTTCTTGTAAATCATCCGGAGTTAAAATATTTTAATGTGAAGAATACAACTGTTTTTGTATTCCCCACCATGGGAAATCTGAACTTTTTGTGAATTTAGTTTAAAGACTCTACCCCCAAAAAATGTGCAGAAAAGGTTTGCGGAATTTGAAGAATTTGCAAATCTTAAACCGGTTTCTTGGTTTCACCTAGACAAGGTTGAATGTATTGAACCCTGAAGCTTCTTAAGATTTCAGATGATAATTCTAAACCTGAAATACGCGTTCTTTCCAGCTTTAGTTTCACTCTACTCATTGTCGTTCACTTCAAGTTCAGAGACGTATTTTTTTTATTTTTACAAATTTTTTTTAATTGAACTCTGAAATAATAAATACATTTTTAGGGGGGGAAAGGGCCATTTCCCACATTCTTGATATAGGACTTGTGGAACGGTTAAAAAGTGTACCTTTTTAAAAAAAAATAAACCTTTTTATCCAATAGTTTGGTTGAGTGATAAGTTAAGTCCATTACAGACTTGGGGGCCGAGCACTGCAAATGTAGAAGCGTATATATTTTATTGTCGGTGATTTTTGAAGTTGCACATGTTTTTACATTAAATGTTAAGCTTTTCCACAAAGTCTTTGGATAGGAAACCTCAAAGTTCTTCCTCGAATCAAACCATTGAGAAGAAAAGGCATTTTCATTAAAATTGATGTAGGAGAAACTTGTATTGGATACATATTGGGGTAAAATACTTGTTAGGTTAAAGTAGTATGTTTTCCAGGGATAAGGACAAGACTCGGGGGGGGGGGGTCAGACCAGTAGAAAAATGTGTGGCGTAAGCTGGGATTATTGTCAAATCCTCTGAATCCTGTATTTTCCAAAAGGATATGAAGAGTGATTAAAACCTAGTAACTAAAAACAAAATTGCAAACAAGAAGACTAGATGAACTAGTGAAAAACTCTTCATACTCATACTCCTACTCATTGGGTTGAACTTTGGTGTGTGGGTCGTGTAAGGGTTGCAGTAATGACGAAACCATAGATGATCTCATTTCTTGTTAACATTTAATCTTATAATCCTTACATCACCGACTATTCTGGAATAAGAGGTTATTGTCTAGAGTTTAGTGGATACTTTACTCAAGTGTCCATAGTTTAGTGGATACTGTACTCAAGTATCCAGAGTTTAGTGGATACTGTACTCAAGTATCCAGAGTTTAGTGAATACTGTACTCAAGTGTCCAGAGTTTAGTGGATACTGTACTCAAGTGTCCAGAGTTTAGAGGATACTGTACTCCAGTGCTTAGAGTTTAGTGGATACTGTACTCAAGTGTCCAGAGTTTAGTGGATACTCTACTCAAGTGTCCAGAGTTTAGAGGATAATGTACTCCAGTGCCTAAAGTTTAGTGGATACTGTACTCAAGTGTCCAGAGTTTAGTGGATACTGTACTCAAGTGTCCAGAGTTTAGAGGATACTGTACACAAGTGCCTAGAGTTGAGAGGATACTGTACTCAAGTGTCCAGAGTTTAGTGGATACTGTACTCAAGTGTCCAGAGTTTAGAGGATACTGTACTCCAGTGCCTAGAGTTTAGAGGATACTGTACTTCAGTGCCTAGAGTTGAGAGGATACTGTGCTTAAGTGTCCAGAGTTTAGAGGACGCTGTACTTCAGAGCCTAGAGGTTAGAGGATACTGTACTTCAGTGCCTAGAGTTTAGAGGATACTGTACTCCAGTGCCTAGAGTTGAGAGGATACTGTACTCCAGTGCCTAGAGTTTAGAGGTTACTGTACTCCAATACTATAATAGTAGATGTAGACAAAAAAACAATGAAACGATGTTTTTGGGACAGCTCACAAAAATCCCAAAAGATATATCTATGTTATACATGTTATATACCCTTGACGTGAATATTTGAGAGTTTATATGTTTAATGTTTATTGTTAAATTAGTAATTTGAGCATAAAATGTAAGAATAGGATTCTATAACTGGGAGAACTTTTCCATTTAAAGAAATGAATTCAGTTAAAAATAGCGCAAATTCTGATTTAAGTTCACATCAGTAATGCCGAGGACTGTCAGCGAAAAATAATTGCAGTGAAATTAATTCAGAAAATTTTCTAGTTAAAATACCATTCAACATTAAAAATT
The DNA here is from genome assembly GCF_000591075.1 of Eurytemora carolleeae. Classification (NCBI taxonomy): domain Eukaryota; kingdom Metazoa; phylum Arthropoda; class Copepoda; order Calanoida; family Temoridae; genus Eurytemora; species Eurytemora carolleeae. The sequence goes on from NW_019396035.1 coordinate 149,519, forward strand.
AGAAAATATCGATAGTGTTATGACCTTGTATTTTTTTATGTGGAATAATTCATAAAACTAGACTAGGCTAACAAAGTTTAGGAATAGGAAGGCAACATTTATGCAACCCTAGGTGTATTTTCTGTTGTACCAATTATTTAAATTGTGTACGTTCACGAAATAAAATAAATAAATAAAAATAAAGCAAATAGTTTCATCCAAGTAGTTTGAACATCAATTATTAAGTAAAAGGGACCTGTTATTGTTATTGTTATTGCTGTTATTCATGTTCATTGGCCTATTTGAATTCATAACTTTAGTCCAACAGTCGTCTGTCTATTCCACAGTTCTATGGGTTTTATGTGTCTTGCTAAAGGAACTGTACTGTATTAATTTTGAGACCACAGTGTGATACAATACTTGAGAACCCAGCATGTTTGAAGATTAGGAACCCCCTCTTCAAAAGATTTGGTTTTGGTGTCAAATTTTACAATAGTTACATTTGGTAGTCTTAAAAACCACAAAACTCTTCTTACTTCAAATACAAAAAAGAGCGGTGTGCAATTGTAACAATAAGACAATCTTTTTTCCGCTTTCGCGATCATATTTTAATAATAAACTTATGAATAAATAAAGATAGAGTTTGCTAGCTCTAAATATTTGTTTCTGTAAATGTTTTTGTCAATGGTTAGTTTTTAAAGGTAAAGGAATTGAGTCTTTGTAAAAAACTCTGATTTTCTAATACCTATATTTTTTCCACCTGATAGTGTAAACTTTTGATATTTCAATCTTAGATTTTTTCATCTAACAAAATTCATAGTTTGAAATATCTAAGGTCTGCGGAATTGGATTACAAAGATATAGATATTAGAAAATCATAGTTTGTGACAAAGACTCATTTCTTTGTTTTGTTTTACTATAAGGGGTGAGAAGGGTAACCAGGAACTTGATATCTATTAAAGAATTATTAGAAAAGGTAAGAGGTAAAAACTTCTTCTCACTTCCCTTCATTATGCATTCTTTACTCGACAACTAGAAATGCAGATAACGAAATAGATAAAAATATGTTCAACGTTTTTTATTTCTAAATAAACAGAAGGATTAGGGTGAAAGAATGGGAATTCTTGTATATTTGATAGGTAGACATTTTAAATGAAATACCTTACTGGCTTACACAGATAGGATTTTTCAAAGATAGAAAAGTTCATAGAAGACATTTTCTAGTTAGAAAATAGACGAGTTAAGTTATGTCCATCAATTTCCTGTACACTTTTCTAAGCTATCTGAACTGTACTATTATAGACTTTTAAAGATAGATCTAACTATTTACTGTACTATTGTAAACTAGTAAAGAAAGATCTAACTATCTTTATTGTACTATTGTACACTATCAAAATAGATCTGACTATCTGAACTGTACTATTGTAAACTACTGAATATAGATCTAACACTCTGAACTGTACCATTGTAAACTATCAAAGAGAGATCTGACTATCTGAACTGTACTATTGTGAACAACTGAAGATAGATCTAACTATCTGAACTGTACTTTTGTAAATTAGTAAAGATAGATCTAACTATTTTAACTATACTTTGTAAACTATCAAAGATAGAGCTGACTATCTGAACTGTACTATTGTAAGCGCTATTGAAGATAGATCTAACTATCTGAGCTGTACTATTGTAAACTATTGAAGATAGATCTAACTATCTGAACTGTACTATTGTAAACTACTGAATATAGATCTATCTATATGAATTGTACTATTGTAAACTAGTAAAGATAGATCTAACTATTTGAACTGTACTATTGTAAACTATAAAAGATAGATCTAACTAGCTGAACTGTACTATCGTAAACTAGTAAAGATAGATCTAACTATCTGAACTATACTATTGTAAACTACTGAATATAGATCTAACTATATGAATAGTACTATTGTAAACTACTGAATATATATCTAACTATCTGAACTGTACTATTGTAAACTATTAAAGATAGATCTAACTATCTGAACTGTACTATTGTAAACTACTGAATATAGATCTATCTATATGAATTGTACTATTGTAAACTAATACAGATAGATCTAAGTAGCTGAACTGTTCTAAACTATCAACTATCCAGACTATAAAAATACAAGTATCCAGAGTGTAGACGAGACAGTAAAGAGAAGGTAGAAGATATCAGGGGAGATGAACTCTAATCTATCTGTACTATCTGTCTGCCTATCAAGTGCTGATGAATATAAATCTCTCTAATGTAAAAATGTCTTTTTTTTCAGACATAGAAAGTCTAGTGCATGTAAAAAGTTTAAATGTTCGTGTCTTAAACTTCCCCCACTAGGGATTTTCCCTAAAATTCTTAAATTCCCTGTAGCAACAAAAAGGGTTGGAGTTCATCCTAGTCAAACACTCCTTTTAAACCTAGTTTATATTGGGGGAACTACTGATAACATTTCATGGGATGGGACTGTGGCTTATGGGGAGAAAATACAGGGTGGATGAATAACAGAAAATACAGGTGGATGGATATAAGAAAATACAGGGTGGATGGATATAAGAAAATACAGGGTGGATGGATATAAGAAAATACAGGGTGGAGTGATATAAGAAAATACAGGGTGGATGGATATAAGAAAATATAGGGTGGAGTGGATGGATATAAGAAAATACAGGGTGGATGGATATAAGAAAATATAGGGTGGATGGATATAAGAAAATACAGGGTGGATGGATATAAGAAAATACAGGGTGGATGGATATAAGAAAATACAGGGTGGATGAATATAAGAAAATACAGGGTGGATGGATATAAGAAAATACAGGGTGTATGGGCATAAGAAAGATACCGGTGCAAAACTATCAAAGATAAATAATCAAGCCTTAAAAGGAAAAGGGTGAAGATTGAAAAAAAAACTAAAAGATATAAGTTTCAATACAGGATTAAAATCAATAAAAAATTGGCGACTTTTCCCTATTCTTAAATCTTAATTGGGGTCAGGGATGACTGACCGCTTAGAACTGTTTAAATTAGTTTAAATTCCCGGCCAAATATTTTCCCTCTTCATAGTTTAGGATTTTATGTATATATTATTAAACGCAATAATAGAGTAGAGACTGTTACTGCCCGGAAGAAATACGAAATACTTTCTTAGAGGCCGAATTTAAAGAATTTGAGCCGCGGCTTGAATTAAAGCCGCGGCTTAAATATGATTAGTTTCACTTAAAATTGTATTCAATTTTTCAAGATTTAAGCCGGCGTTTAATTAAAACCGGTTTTTGGCAGATTTAAGCCGCGGCTCAAATTAAAGCCGCGGCTTAAATATGGTTAGTTTCACTTAAAATTGTATTCAATTTTTCAAGATTTAAGCCGGCGTTTAATTAAAACCGGTTTTTGGCAGATTTAAGCCGCGGCTCAAATTCATTAAATTTGGACTTAGGTTATCAAAGTTGTACCTTTTTCTAAAATATGATTTCTAAATCAGTTGAAAAATATGTAAATCTATTTAAATGTAAAGACTGTATTTTTGAAAGGATCGGATTGGTAGATAGGATAGGAGAATAAGGAAGGCTATAGAAAGGTCAGAAAAGATTAGACGAATTGGATGGACAGCGAGAAAGATAGAAATATAAGGCCCGAACGGTTGGAAAGGATAAAAAACCGGGAAGGATAGGAAGAATTGGGAAAATAAAAAGGACGGGAAGGATAGGAAGGAGGGGAAGGATAGGCAGGACGGGAAGAATGGAAAGGATAGAAAGAACGGGAAGGATAAGTATAATGAATAGGACGGATAAGAAGAAACTTAGATTGTGAGAACGATCTTTAATGTTTCCTGGAACAATACAAAAACATTGATTTGCCGATACCAAGATAATTTACCTTTACAATCTTAGGTTTTCATCTAGATGTAAAGCTAGCCCTGTAAACAAGAATGGAATTTAGCTAATATTTCTTGACAAATTTAGGTTTTTACTTGTTTTAGATGAACCGAAACAAACCTTTATATATATATATATATGGAAGCTGAAAACTGAAGTGTCACGCTCTGATTTCATGGCCTGGGTTGGATCATGGCGGTATTTTCTGATCCTAAACCTCCTGTGGTGTTGGGAAAGGTTCAGTTCACAACCAATAACGATGGATTTATAAAATTGTTTATCTCACAGAGATTATACGGTTTGTAATCAATAAAACATTATAGAGTTGCTTTAAAAGTAGAATATTTTTGGCCTTGATTGAAATTCAAAATTATCTCTCCATTTATTACATTTAATCAAAATGTATCTGCAGCAAGAAAATCCCAAAGTACAAATTTTAGCGATCAAGATTCAACTGATTAAACGACCTGCTCTGCTATGTTAAAGTTTGTAAGGACACATTTCTCTGGTAGATTAGAGATTGATCAGGTCCAATTTGTGATTTAAGAGGCTGTAAAACCTTGTAAAATATAGGTTCAGTCAATCCTTATTCTGTTGAATTTCTAGCTGTATACTGGACATAGCAAAATTTGAGTTCAAACTTAATTGGTTTACGATGATATAAAGTACGGAATGATATAAAGGGCAGAATTCGGAGGGCAAGCTTGTCGATGAAAAGATGAAAAGATGAATGAATAAATGAACAAATGAATGCGATGCATAAAATCATCAACATTTCTGAAATTTGCAAGAAATTCAATCTTTCCAATCAGATTTATGAAGGTCATTGCTCCTTGGATCCCCAAGCTGCTAGGAGTAAGGTTTAAACTCTAAACCTTGCAAAATCTGCCTCTTCAACCCTTTTAACGTTTGTTTAAGAAGGGATAATCTGGCTTTTTCTACAGTGCGGTGGTCGATAGACGAGGATGGGAAGGGGGGAGGGGGGAGGAGAAAGGGAGAGCAGGGGTAATTGTCCTACTAAAGATAACGTAGCGGATCCTCTGTATATGCTTAATGTAAGTAATAATAATTCAAAATATTTTACTTTTGCACCTGAAGGAAACCGGTGGAGCAAAAACTCTTGGTGGGATTCCGTTGTTTTTGTTTAATACTGAACACGAACATGTGACTCCCTAAAATACTGAACACGAACATGTGACTCCCTAAAATACTGAACACGAACATGTGACTCCCTAAAATACACCCGCACAGACCATTAATTCCATTTCAATTCCGAAATCATAAAAAGTTGGAAGAACATAACTTTAAACTTTTACGATTTTGCAAAGATTTGTTCGGTTAAAGTTTAAAATTTTAGAATATTTAATCAGAATCTTCGACAAAATAGGGTTTACGTATTTAGTACTGAAAGGAGAGGTAGCAGCGGTGAACGGTGAAAGAGGTAACATTAAATATATTTAGGGTGATTAGGTTTTATTTATTTCAAGTTTGGGTCCTAGCACATAAATTTTTATGTAGTACGGGCATGTTTTTATTACAAGACTTGACCTGTTATTATTAGATCATGAATTGTGTTATTTTCAATTTCTAATCAGTGAATGACCAAATATTCCTAAATAAATAATTTGTTTTAAATTTTACAATATTTTTATTGAAAACCATTCTGTTTTAGTGAAAAACACGCTATCAATTATATTCGTATTACAGAGGGCCGTTAATAGTCATCATGGCTCCTTAAAATGAAAAATCGATCTTATAGTAGGCTCCAAAGGATCTGAGTTTTTGCAACAAACACTGATTTTCTAATCCCTTTTTCTAACCCAATATCATGGACCTTTGATATTTCTAACTATGAAGGCTGATAGATCGATTAATTTGTGATAGACATATCTAAGTTTTTAACCATTAAATTGCAAAAATATAGAGATTAAAAAATTTTAATGTATTGCAAAAAATCATTTCCTTTATGACTTTTAAATATAGCTTTTTATAGAACTTTCTTTATGTTACAGTGTAAAATCTACAGCGTTTTTCAGACAGGATCAAAATTGAGAAGAAACTATAACAGAGTCGATTAAGATTCTTTTTCTGAAAATTTAGGTTCACTGTGAAAGTAGAAGACAAAATTTAACCTTAAGTCTTAAAATTTTGGCTGTTGGTCTTATCCTTTTTTATTATGAATTTGTGCTACGTAGCTGAACCACCTACTGCTGGTTCAAATTTGAGCTATCGATTCAAAGTTGAAGATAATTTTAAGGCAGGATTTGAATTGGTAATTCAAATTTGAACTGGCGGTAAGCAGTTCAAATTCATTAAATTTTGTCCCTAAATAAAATAAAAGCAAAGCACTAAAAGCGTGAAATTCTTATTTTTATTTATTTATTTTCTTTTAACTTGATGTCATTGATTCTTTAGACAAGATTTGTTCATAAACATAAATATTTTTGTGCAGTACACTTCATCTCCCACTCTGTCACTGTGCTGTGCTGGAATATATTCTGCCAACCCTCGGATTCTAAGATATAGAAAAATTATTTGAATGGTAATAAAACATTGCTGCACAAGAAACTGCTGTACTATTGTTGGAAGGTTTCCATGTATTTTTAAAATTAATTAGATATTTTGTTTTTAGTTCTTTGTATTTTGTATATTTAAAAAAAATCACAAAATTTAGAGGATGAAAGAAGAGAAATTGTCGCAGAAGATCTGTGTGGAGAACTTAAATTGATAGATCCAGGGAGCTGTGACAGGTTACCAGTCCTTCAGCTGGAATAATTTCTTTCCAGCATCATCTGCATATTATTGAGAGTTGCCTTTTCCAACCTATATAGACTGGTTGGAAAGGTTAATGCCCCTACCCCTTACAAGGCCCCAGATGCCATTGGTGGAATTTCTGGTCAAGTAATACGGACGTATAAATAATATTATGAATTAAATCTATTAAAAATAGAAATAGAAAGTAGAAAATTAGAATTGAAGTAAACCTAAGTTACAATTAGCTCTGGAATATCATCGTTTTCAGATTGGTTGCATATTTGCTGAATTTGATCTATCTAAACCCACTACTTTTATACAAAATTGTATGTATATTAATTTTCGTATAAATTTGACAAAGTTGTATATCAATTTCTCGAGATAGGAACATCAGATATGACTTTCATGGGTCGTGATCGAGAGCTAAAGTGATTAGCTTTCAGCCTATACCCCCTTTCATTTTTCCTTTACAGTCCCTTTAAAGGTAATGCATGTCCTTATCGAACACAGTTATATTGAGTCAAATAAACAAGTCTCCGGGAACCAATGGTTGAGATTTAAACGACTCGCAAAAAGGTATCGTCACTCAATTTATGATGAAAGGGTTAATCAACAAAATATTTTAAAAATTTAAACACAAGATAGTTAAGCATAGATTTTAGATTTATTTCACAACAAGAATTGATGAGAGAGCTGATAAAAAGAAAACAAGAATTGTTGATTATGTTTAACCTAATTTTTTCAATATTCTTACGCAATTCCCTAAGTTAAAAAGATGTCCAGACTTGTTAGAATAATAAAAAGCTTCACACTCTATCTATTGCACCTACTTTGTCACTTTTTGCTCAGACTCCATCTATTTAACCAAAGACATAATTCTTTTAAAAAATAGTTTAGATATTTTCCGTCAGATTCCGAGATACAGTCCATACACGATGCGAATGTAAACATAACAGGAGAAAAGTACATACATACATTTACATACATCCTTATATACATACATACATACATACATACATACATACATACATACATACATACATACATACATACATACATACATACATATATTTACATACATTCTTACATACATACATATATGTATACATACATAAATACAGGAATGCATACATACATACATACATACATATATACATACCTAAATACATACAACTTTAACTAAAAATACTTCTGAACTAAAATTTAGTTTTATCAAAATGGAGGCCCTTCGTATCTAATTTCTAGTATAAACTTGTTTTTGTCCGGCTTAAGAATGAGATAAATCTATTTATGTTTATATAGAAATATAGTCTCCACTGTATATTTATGTTTGCCCTAGACATCTTCATAACTCAGGAAAAATAAACAGAACCAGGCCTAGCATATTAACTGCATCACCCCCCTCCCCTCGCTCGGCGTGCTAGATTAAATCTTTTTGGCGACACTGAGCACTGTAAATTGTATACAGTATACAGTATACAGTGCTTTTCTAGACCAGACAATGATTTGCAGCACTAAATGAATCATCCTACTCTGATTTTTATTCTTCACATTTATTTATCTGTTAAAATTAGAAAACTTTGCTATACTGTTTTCATCAAATATTTACACCATGTAATAAAGTTCTTCAATAAACATTGTACACTGTTCACATCATACTATACACTGTACACTGCATATTGTACACATTACACTGCGTACTGTCCACTGTACACTGCATACTGTACACTGTTCACGGCATATCGAACACTTTACACTGCATACTGTACACTGTGTACTGCATACTGCATACTTTACACCGGATACTGTACACTGTACACTGCATACTTTAAACTGAACACTGCATACTGTACACTGTTCACTGCATATTGTACACTGTACACTGCATATTGTACACTGTACACTGCATACTGTACACTGTACACTGCATACTTTACACTGTACACCGCATACTGTACACTGTACACTGCATACTGTACACTGTACACTGCATACTGTACACTATACACTGCATACTTTACACTGTACACCGCATACTGTACACTGTACAGTTAATACTGTATACATATTCATTCCGTAGAGTCAATACTGCAAAGTTGTTATTTTTCCACCTATTTCTGTGTGAGTAATGTCCTTTTTAGCCCATTACAGCACAATTGAAGACAGACGTGTGTCTCAATTTACAATTGTTCTCCAACTTTTTACTGCCTTTACTCAAATACTGAAAAAGCTAAAATTGGGGCATTCAAACATAGTTACAGACGTTTTCCCCCCATATTCCAACCCTTGTTAAAAGTAATGGGAAGAGAAAATAAAGTGTTGAAGACAAACAATGTATTGTTTGAGTCTTCATGAGTCTAGGCTATTTACTAGAGAACACAAGCAGGACATGATATATATCTAATACCAGGATTAAAGGACGCATAAGCAGGACAGGATATATATATAATACTAGGACACGTAGATCCATTGCATGACTATAGAACGCAAGCAGGACAAGATATATATATTATATATTATATATATATGCATATTTAATGCCTGGAAACTTTGAAGGAATGAAGTTTTCGGAATTAGTATCTTGTGAAAAAGCAAAGGAGTCAATGGTATTGATGTTTTGCGACAAATTCGGATATTTTAATCCCTATATTTTTGCAACCCAATGTTGTAGACCTTAGATATTTTAAACTATAAAATCTGTTACATCAAATAATCTAAGTTTGAAATATCAGTGGTTTACACTGTCAGTTTGCAAATATTTGTAAAATGCAGTGTAAGTTTAACACGGTCCATTGTGAAAAAGGTGTACTGTGTAACCAAAAATAATTTCAAAACCTGCACGTGACTTGATAATACCAACGCAATACATTTACATTGATGCACTTTTCTACTTTCGACATTCCCCAAACTGGATATTCCTAAAGTTCAGTATATTAAGTTATATAAAGCTACATTTTTTTGTTATGCACATACACATGCATGCCCAAAAGCCAAAAAAATAGGACACAGAATAGAGATAGTATCACAATGAATTTTCTGCATTAAAGGGACTGTAAAGGAAAAATAAAAGGGGGTATAGGCTGAAAGCTAATCACTTTAGCTCTTGATCGCGACCCATGAAAGTTTGATCTGATGTTCCTGTCTCGAGAAATTGATATAAAACTGTGTTAAAATTATACGAAAGTTCATATATGTAAAATTTAGAAAATCTTAAACTTAAATCACGTGACCAGAACTATCACCAATGACAGAGCAGTATACTGGTCACGTGTCTCCGCCTGTATCACGTGACCACTTTACTGCAGTGCCATTGGTGGAATTTCTGGTCAAGTAATACGGACGTATAAATAATATTATGAATTAAATCTATTAAAAATAGAAATAGAAAGTAGAAAATTAGAATTGAAGTAAACCTAAGTTACAATTAGCTCTGGAATATCATCGTTTTCAGATTGGTTGCATATTTGCTGAATTTGATCTATCTAAACCCACTACTTTTATACAAAATTGTATGTATATTAATTTTCGTATAAATTTGACAAAGTTGTATATCAATTTCTCGAGATAGGAACATCAGATATGACTTTCATGGGTCGTGATCGAGAGCTAAAGTGATTAGCTTTCAGCCTATACCCCCTTTCATTTTTCCTTTACAGTCCCTTTAAAGGTAATGCATGTCCTTATCGAACACAGTTATATTGAGTCAAATAAACAAGTCTCCGGGAACCAATGGTTGAGATTTAAACGACTCGCAAAAAGGTATCGTCACTCAATTTATGATGAAAGGGTTAATCAACAAAATATTTTAAAAATTTAAACACAAGATAGTTAAGCATAGATTTTAGATTTATTTCACAACAAGAATTGATGAGAGAGCTGATAAAAAGAAAACAAGAATTGTTGATTATGTTTAACCTAATTTTTTCAATATTCTTACGCAATTCCCTAAGTTAAAAAGATGTCCAGACTTGTTAGAATAATAAAAAGCTTCACACTCTATCTATTGCACCTACTTTGTCACTTTTTGCTCAGACTCCATCTATTTAACCAAAGACATAATTCTTTTAAAAAATAGTTTAGATATTTTCCGTCAGATTCCGAGATACAGTCCATACACGATGCGAATGTAAACATAACAGGAGAAAAGTACATACATACATTTACATACATCCTTATATACATACATACATACATACATACATACATACATACATACATACATACATACATACATACATACATACATACATATATTTACATACATTCTTACATACATACATATATGTATACATACATAAATACAGGAATGCATACATACATACATACATACATATATACATACCTAAATACATACAACTTTAACTAAAAATACTTCTGAACTAAAATTTAGTTTTATCAAAATGGAGGCCCTTCGTATCTAATTTCTAGTATAAACTTGTTTTTGTCCGGCTTAAGAATGAGATAAATCTATTTATGTTTATATAGAAATATAGTCTCCACTGTATATTTATGTTTGCCCTAGACATCTTCATAACTCAGGAAAAATAAACATAATTGCATCTGTTCTCACATTCATATACATTTCTGCCTTAATATAACATTTCATAAATACATATTAAGGATATTTCAGACAAATTTTGACAGTAGTTTTAAAAGATATATTTTTACAACTACAGAACAGGAGTCTTTGGTATTTTTATAATGCATGACCAATGATTAAAGAAAGAAGCATTTTTGATTCAAATACATATTCACTTAACAGTGTGCTACTTATGTATTAAAATAAAGTCCCTAGTCGCCCTTTATTTATTCAATTCACAATAACATATTCATAACTTTTGTATAATCATCGACGATGGAGATGTTCTTATTTTTCGATCTAAGAATTGAGTGCGGGGAAACTCGAGAGCACAATTTACACTGTGAAATTCGTTATTTGGTTTCTGAAAAATAAGAATATATCCGTCGTCCTTGATTTGACAAAGGTTAAGGGATTCCGTTGTGAATCGGACATGTCACTCTACAAATGGAAAGTCTCTTCAAATTACTTCTACAGTTCCTTTAATATAGATATAAACTTAAATATATCAGCTACCAGCTCCTACAGTTCCTTTAATATAGATATAAACTTAAATATATCAGCTACCAGCTCCTACAGTTCCTTTAATAGATGTAAACTTAAATATATCAGCTACCAGCTCCTACAGTTCCTTTAATAGATGTAAACTTAAATATATCAGCTACCAGGTTCTACAGTTCCTTTAATAGATGTAAACTTAAATATATCAGCTACCAGCTTCTACAGTTCCTTTAATATATATATAAACTTAAATATATCAGCTACCAGCTCCTACAGTTCCTTTACTAGATGTAAACTTAAATATATCAGCTACCAGCTTCTACAGTTCCTTTAATAGATGTAAACTTAAATATATCAGCTACCAGCTTCTACAGTTCTTTTAATATATATATAAACTTGAATATATCAGCTACCAGCTTCTACAGTTCCTTCAATATAGATATAAACTTAAATATATCAGCTATCAGCTTCTACAGTTCCTTTAATATAGATATAAACTTAAATATATCATCAGCTACCAGCTTCTACAGTTCCTTTAATATAGATATAAACTTAAATATATCAGCTACCAGCTTCTACAGTTCCTTAATATAGATATAAACTTAAATATATCAGCTACCAGCTTCTACAGTTCTATTAATCTAGATATAAGCTTAAATGTATCAGCTACCAGCTTCTACAGTTCCTTTAATATAGATATAAACTAAAATATATCAGCTACCAGCTCCTACAGTTCCTTTAATATAGATAGAAACTTAAATATATCAGCTATCAGCTTCTACAGTTCCATTAATCTAGATATAAACTTAAATATATCAGCTACCAGCTTCTACAGTTCCTTTAATATAGATATAAACTTAAATATATCAGCGACCAGCTTCTACAGTTCCTTTAATATAGATATAAACTTAAACATATCAGCTACCAGCTTCTATGTTCCTTTAATATAGATATAAACTTAAATATATCAGCTACCAGCTTCTACAGTTCCTTTAATATAGATATAAACTTAAATATATCAGCTACCAGGTTCTACAGTTCTTTTAATGTAGATATAAACTTAAATATATCAGCTACCAGCTTCTACAGTTCCTTTAATAGATATAAAATTAAATATATCAGCTACCAGCTTCTACAGTTCCTTTAATAGATATAAACTTAAATATATCAGCTACAAGCTTCTACAGTTCTATTAATCTAGATATAAACTTAAATATATCAGCTACCAGCTTCTACAGTTCCTTTAATATAGATATAAACTTAAATATATCAGCTACCAGCTTCTGCAGTTCCTTTAGTATAGATATAAACTTAAATATATCATCAGCTACCAGCTTCTACAGTTCTATTAATCTAGATATAAGCTTAAATATATCAGCTACCAGCTTCTACAGTTTCTTTAATATAGATATAAACTTAAATATATCAGCTAACAGCTCCTACAGTTCCTTTAATAGATATAAACTCAAATATATCAGCTACCAGGTTCTACAGTTCTTTTAATGTAGATATAAACTTAAATATATCAGCTACCAGCTTCTACAGTTCCTTTAATAGATATAAAATTAAATATATCAGCTACCAGGTTCTACAGTTCTTTTAATGTAGATATAAACTTAAATATATCAGCTACCTGCTTCTACAGTTCCTTTAATAGATATAAAATTAAATATATCAGCTACCAGCTTCTACAGTTCCTTTAATAGATATAAACTTAAATATATCAGCTACCAGGTTATACAGTTCCTTTAATAGATATAAACTTAAATATATCAGCTACCAGCTTCTACAGTTCTATTAATCTAGATATAAACTTAAATATATCAGCTACCAGCTTCTACAGTTCCTTTAATATAGATATAAACTTAAATATATCAGCTACCAGCTTCTGTAACGTCTATACATGCTATAACGAGTACATGCCAAAAAGCTAAATGGTTCAGCCTTGTAAGCATTGTGTACTTTGTATAGTTACATTGTTTAAAAATCCGAATTGATAGAAAGACGTTGTTCTAGAAATAATCGCAGGTGCACATTTGAAAATTCTTTTAACAATTCCAATTTCGAATTGTTAAATTTTACGCAGTTTGTTAAGTTTCTCACTGAAATGCTTGCTGGACAGTTTAAAATATCTATAAACTTAAATTCAGTTTTTCTAAATTGTTCAAAATTAAGACAAAATTTTTTTTTGTGTGAAAATTAGAAGTGTCTAAGAGTGGCAGACTGAGGCTAGAAACATTACTCTTGCTTCTCCTGAACCTAGGAAACTGTCAAGTCTCACTCCAACAGCAATTTGGGACACGAATCTAAGACAAACGACCCGACTCAACTCAGTTCTTCATTTCTATTCAAAACCTTCGGTGCGTTAACATTAAAGATTTCATAGTAAATAGGAGAACAGGAGACCTTTAATTAGAATATTGTAGTGTGAAGTGGGAGGGGTATATAGTAGGGTAGAGGTGGGTAGAGGAGAGTAGAGAAGAGGAGAAGGGTCATGGGATAGCAGTGGGTTGAAGAGGGGTGAGGAGGGAGAGGAAGGAGTTTAGGGGAGTACTGAAGAGGGAGTAAGGTAAAGAGGGATGGGTTTAAACTAGGTTATGGTAGAATAGGGGAGGGTTTATACTGGGGAATGGTAGCCGAGGGGAGGGTTTAGACTAGAGTAGGGTAGCACAGGGGAGGGTTTATAATAGGGTAGTGTAGCAGAGGGGAGGATTCAGACTAGGGTAGGGTAGCACAGGGGAGGGTTTAGACTATAGTAGGGTAGAAAAGGGGGGAGACTTTATACTAGGGTAGGGTAGCAGAGGGGAGGATTCAGACTAGGGTAGGGTAGAAGAGAGGAGGGTTTATACTAGAGTATAGGAAAAGGAAAGGAATAGAGAAGGTTAGCTAGGGGTTTAAAGGAGGAGAGGGATAGAGAATTGGTGTAGAGGTGGAAAGGGTATAGAGAAGGGGTGTAGAGGGTGAAAGGGTATAGAGAAGGAGTGTAGAGGTGGAAAGGGTATAGAGAAGGTAGGGGGTTTAGAGGATGAAAGGGGATAGAGAAGGTAGGGGGTTTAGAGGATGAAAGGGGATAGAGAACTTAAGGGATATAAAGAAGGAGAGGGGTGTAGAAAAGGATAAGGGGTGTAGAGAACATTTGAGATAACTTTTTATAATATGATTAAATCATATATCTCTGAAATAAAATCTTCGTAAAATACTCGCTTAAGATAATGTTTTTTCCATCTAAAAGTATTTGTTTCTGTCTCTCTTGGACCGTAAAGCTAGACTACAATAATTTAAATACCCTCATACATACTTACATTAAAATACCTTAAAGTATAGACGCTTTATTCTCCCCCTAGGTCCTGGGGGAGCAGTGAGTGTATCTAGTACTCCCTCCGTCCTTTCACATTCTTAAAGTTCTTTCCGAAGGAGGTCTTAACTTCCTTCTATGAGTAAATGTATATATTAGACAAATAAAATAAACTCCTAAAGGGATGAATCCATCTTAGATAGAAAATATTTTGGTAAACCTCGTTAAATTTGTTTGTATGAAATAAAGATGAAACTGCTCCTAAACACACCCTGGAGTTTATACAAAAATTAAATAAAATCCTAGCGTTTGTTTAGTTTCGGCTGAAGCTGGTTTAGAGTCTATTTTGACTTTTTGAAAAGGTTGTTAATCTTTTATTCCTCTCGGTTTATATGTTTCTCTCCGTCATACTCTATAGACAAACCAAAACTATATTGAGGGAGGATTTTTTTATACTAAATATAGTTTATATTCTGTTTATTTAAATTTTTATGTAAGATAATCGAACAATGACAGACATCAAATTGCTTCCAGATAAACCTCCCCCCCTCTCTCTGAACTCTGCTATAATAAATGTTATAAATGTTATGTGAAGATTAATTGATAGATAAGATCACAAATGAATTGATCCTTTCATGGTCTAATACCAGAGCTCTTTATTGAAGAGAACAATCAGCTTCTACCCTTTTCTTTCCTTCCGTCTCGCCCCTGTAGCAGTGTAGCACATTACTAGCATATCCTTCCCTCTCCCCTGTAGCAGTGTAGCACAATACTAGCCTATCCTTCTATCTCCTCTGTAGCAGTGTAGCACAATACTAGCATATCCTTCCCTCTCCCCTGTAGCAGTGTAGCACAATACTAGCATATCCTTCCCTCTCCCCAGTAGCAGTGTAGCTCAATACTAGCCTATCCTTCTATCTCCCAGTAGCAGTGTAGCTCAATACTAGCATATCCGACTATCTCCCCAGTAGCAGTGTAGCACAATACTAGCCTATCCTTCCCTCTCCCCTATAGCAGTGTAGCACAATACTAGCCTATCCTTCTATCTCCCCAGTAGCAGTGTAGCTCAATACTAGCCTATCCTTCTATCTCCCCAGTAGCAGTGTAGCACAATACTAGCCTATCCTTCCCTCTCCCCTGTAGCAGTGTAGCACATACTAGCCTATCCTTCTATCTCCCCTGTAGCCTATCCTTCTATCTCCCCTGTAGCAGTGTAGCACAATACTAGCATATCCTTCCCTCTCCCCTGTAGCAGTGTAGCACAATACTAGCCTATCCTTCTATCTCCCCTGTAGCAGTGTAGCACAATACTACCCTATCCTTCCCTCTCCCCTGTAGCAGTGTAGCACAATACTAGCCTATCCTTCCCTCTCCCCTGTAGCAGTGTAGCACAATACTAGTCTATCCTTCCCTCTCCCCAGTAGCAGTGTAGCACAATACTAGCCTATCCTTCCCTCTCCCCTATAGCAGTGTAGCACATACTAGCCTATCCTTCCCTCTCCCCTGTAGCAGTGTAGCACAATACTAGCCTATCCTTCCCTCTCCCCAGTATCACTATCTATCTATCTATCTATCTATCTATCTATCTATCTATCTATCTATCTTTATATATCCATCCATCCATTTATCTCTCTATCTATCTATCTATATCTTCAGCTATCTATTTATCGCTCAATCTATCTTTATATCTATTATTTCCACCAAAGTTTATTCTTGCTCTATATTGTTTGTTTACGGTTTGAGATATTTTTTTCAATCATAATTTTTATCACCAGATAAAAAGGAAATTGATAGAGTTTTAAATATCTTTCATATAATATTTCATAAACAAATAACTGTTTGTTTACCTAATATAAAAATCTTAGGAAAAAGAATACATGAAGGTAAGGATGGAAAGAAAACATGAAGAAAAGGATGGAGAGAAAACATGAAGGTAAGGAGTGAGAGAAAACATGAAGGTAAGGATGGAGAGAAAAC